>NC_142826.1:3420500-3572750 GCF_057945365.1 Rhopilema esculentum | reverse complement strand
TTTGTTAGCTTCTCATGTTTTTAGGACTAAAGGCCAGGGGTGACGAAGCCAAGGAGCAGAGTATTGTAGTTGGCAAAGATTTCAATATAATACATGTATTGTAGTTTATGTCGAAGTATCTGGTGCTGGTTTTTTCTCAGACGTTTTGTCATAAAGTTGTTCTTATTTTACTCAGCTGCTGTTTTCAATAATTTTGTCTTCAAACTTACACTTTTCAACTCTTTTTGTATTTGTATTTGTTGCTACCTAGCATTCGAAGGTAGTTTTTAGGACACTGAGAAGCTATGCTTATCGAGCAGTGTCCTGGTCCTTCCTCTCGATGTGACCACACCTCGTGATTCCTACGCCTGGAATTATAGCTCTGATATTGGCCGTCAAATTGGCGTTTATGGTTCTAGCTTGGTGTTAATGTTTTGAGTCATATAAATTTTCAAACAAGTTTAAACTTCATAGTATAAGATATAAAAAATACAAATAAAGAAAATAAGAAAAGTGTTAGCCCCGATTGATATAGCAATGCACCTTATTTTACAGCTCTGCCTATATGAGATCGGACACGATATGACAGATCGATTAACATTGATTTTCACTAATAGTTAATCGAAGTAGTATACAGTTGTGGTCACTTCTATGTTTATTATGAGGCAAAGTGGCCAAGGAAGATTTTCTGTGACCATCTAGAGTGCTTTATCGATGCATTTTTTAGATGATTCAACAGGGCCGGTGAAACCTATTTGATAGCGGAGGACCAAATATCAAGATTACCATGGTTGGTGGTGAGACAATATTAGAAATATTCTGTTCTTGGGATGGCTACAAATTGCATGTAAACTAGATTTTGACCGAAAGAAAATCCCAGGGAATACTTTCAAGTTTTCTTTCATCACTAGGTCCCATAGTTTATCTATTTCAATGTTTACATGAGATCAGTGGCGGCTCGTGACTTTCACAGTTGGGAGGGCAGACCATCAATATTGCGATAATCGATAGAAAGGTCGAGTTTGCAAATTTTTCACTGTATTCATGGTTCGATGTTGATCGTCATGGAGCGCAGAAGAAAAAGCATATATAGATGTGGTTGTTGTTTAGCGATGATGTCATTTTATGGGCAAAATTTTTCTTGCCCCGAATTCCCCCAAATAAGCCAATCACAGGCCACCTTTTTCAATGCTCGAGGTCGAAAATTAGCTTGTACGCATGTCGGCTAGGGGCAAAAAAACTTTGCCCGTAAAATGACATCATCGCTCAAGGCACTAGCGGGCCAGAAGCGAGGCTAAGGATGAGACGGGATAGCAAGGAGCTTTTTCTAGAAGGGATACAAACTTATATAATTAACCACAGTAAGACTATCTTCAAAATTAAATATGAATATCATAGATTTCCTTTGAATCTTTTTGAGGGGGCATTGCCCCAGATGCCCATTAGCAAGAGCCGCCACTGCATGAGATCGAAAAGGTTTTGCAAAGTTTCAGAAAACCAATGCATTCATCACGCGTACAGTACCAAATGCGTTCATCAAAATGACTGAATAACCTTTTTTATTAAACTTACAACATTATGTAAAGGGTAAGAATGAAATTTATTTATATTATGTTATAATAGTGTTGGCCCATACAAACACCATGTTCGTTAAATATTGATGTCGTGGCTAAGAATCTCCCTCAAAAGTTAGAATATATGTAGCTATCAAAATGCTTTGTCACTAAAATTCTCTTTTTATTTTTAAATTATCGGGAGATGGGGTGGCCGTCCCCTGCCCCCTAGTCTCCGCCATTGGTAAGATATGTTTTAATGTAGAGCAAAAATACTTCAAATTGGTACTGTTTAAAGACTTGTCACGAAGTGCTCGATGCCGTATAGGCTAAGCTGTACACGCTTTGGGTGTATCGAAGAGAACAGTTATAATTTGCTACTCACACCTAATGCGATCATCGGGCGTGATTATAATAGTTGCCTAAAGCATTCTAGCTAAAAACAATAAAAACTGTCAAAAACTTAATTTTTACGAGGTATGTGTATCTCGAATTGTCATTTGATCCTTAATTCTGTATTGATTTTAAAATCAAACTTATCCTAAAGGCTTTAACACTCATATTTTAATCAGATTATGAAAGTAAGATTTCCAATTTTTCTTAAAAAAAGGCTAACCAACTATTCTTAATTTGAGCTTATCTTTGTGTAGGTTTGTTTCTACGGATGACTATGAAGGAACTAATTACCCTGGGTACTGTCTTGGAGGAGGTTACGTCATGTCGGACGATGTTCTTGGAAGAATGATTAAAATGTCATATGGCAGAAAGCTTTTCCCAATGGAAGATCTTTACGTTGGACTGCTAATCAAGAGCCTTGGTGATGTTAAGCCTTTTGACAATAAACAAGGATTTGATTTGGTATTTGGTGGTGCTGAGGGGTGTAGGTATACTTCCCTGTATCTCGCGCACCCGGTCCGGCCAGATGACCAACTAAGAATGTTATTAGAAGCACATTTTGCATTGCAAACCTGCTAGGGTGCTTTAAATTTCTATATTTATATTATATTTAGTATGAATCAATCTTACATTAAATTGATAATTATCAATATATACTAATAGTGATCATCTCATCTTTAGCTTTTTAAGTATTAGGAATTTAGTAACGTCTTCAGCTTGGTTTTTTAATATATTTGAAATTTTATGATCACGTTTGATGTACTTTCTTTGCTATTCTTTCTATCTATTCTTCTCAGTAGTAAATGTAACCTAAGAAAATCAGATGTGTGTAGCTAGAGTGACATGCTACTAGGGGAAACTGATTTCTGTTCTACCCTGAAAGCTTGAGATTGGAAAGAATTATGCTGGAAAACCTGGCCTTTGAAATGAGATTTGCAAGCAGTTTTTTTGGCGATCCAAAATTCAAACGAGCAAACGTATTTAAGCGTACTGAATCTTTTCGTCGGGCACATTTCTGACAGGCCAACCGTCCATTTCTCTTATGAACTAGAATGTGCTAGATTCATATTTGATATATAGAAAGGAAACTGCACTAGCCTTTTATAAATCGACGTAACGTTAACAATGGGCAAGAAGCATCTGGAAAATTCTATAACCCAACAGTGCTAAATAATCATGAAAAATACTTTATCTCGTATTCGGGGATAAAAATTTGGAATAATATCCCAGAAAATATTTGAAGATCTCTAGTAGAAAATTTTTTGTTGTAACATTCAAGAAATTGCTTTTAGATAGACATTAAATGTTATCTATTTACTATTTTAGCATATTAACATTCTACCGTATACATCATCCTATTAACTAATAAATTTATTCAAATGTTGTTTTATTGGAAACGAATACGGCATATGCCTCGAAAGCTCTTTAGAGTTATTTTCATACGTCCGTCAGCATTTGTTTAATTATCCATGACGAACTTTTCCAACAATCTTATTCTATCTTTAAAATTAGTTTCTTCTCAATTATTAGCATCTTAATATTTATAAAAACAGTAATTAATTGCTCCGAAAATCAATATTAAAGGCAATGTGTCCATATAAAGCAAGGAACTCTGCGGGGTTTTCAGAAACATGTGGTTTTTTATGTCTTTGCCCCAGCCATTAAGCCCAATCTCCAGTGAGAAAAAAGTCAGCGAAATGTGAAAAAGTTCGCACGAAATACGTCTTGAGCATGCGCAGTTAACTTTTGCTGGGATTTCTCGCGAAGAAATTCTCTGTGAAAAAAGATCGTAAAGTATTTCGCAGCGAAATTTCACAAGACTTTTTCTCACTCGTTCTGTATATCTACCCTGCTGCGAGGTTAGCATTTCTTTTTTTTTTCTTTCTTTATAAGGCTTGTAGGCCGAAATGGCCCATCGCCAACACAATTATCATACATACAAGTTGACATAATTACAAATTAATAATAAATCTCAGAACATAAGTACAAATTAACAATAAATCTCAGAAAACAGCAAACAGAATTACTATACTTACAAGTTAACATAATTACAAATTAACAATAAATCTCAGAAAACAGCTAATACAAAGATAAACAGATGAAAAAATGATGACGAGCTAGAAAGTTTACGTTACGAGGATATGCACGTAGAGGACTTCCCAAAAGATTCCCGTGACTCAAAAGCCAGCGATATAAAATTGGCTATCGATATAAGACAATCCGTATCTTCTTGACTCATCAACCAAATAAACTTATCACAAAGGTCAAGGGATGATATTCTGGGAAATTTTGAATATATCATAGATAATATAGAATTACTAGCAGTCTCGTAAAGGGGACAAACTAATAAAAAATGAATTTCGTCCTCCACAGCAGTTTTATTAAAAGATTGACAATACGGACATTTTCTATCAATCCTAGGAATAGGATTATTACCGTATCTACCTGTTTCAATCCTGAGGTTGTGAGCACTGAGACGTAGTTTTGCAAAGTTGGATCTTTTCTTTTTGCTAGGTATCAAGTCTAAGTAATGCTCAAACTTATAAACAGTTTTGAAAGATGCGTATGTACAACGCTTTTTATTGAGAATAATTTGTTCTTTTAAATTTTCCATAATTTTTGACCTAAAATGGGAAGACACTTTTGATTTCACGATAGAGGAGTTATCGGTTGTATGTATTCTGTAAAGGGTCATCAGGGAACGGGCAATACTGACCCAATTGGAAACACCGGAATCTGCATCATTAATTAACATTTAAAGAGCTCTGTATGCATATCTGGAGGAATCGAGATTTATTAAACGAATATAAAATTTTAAGATGTTAAGATGTTAATGGAATTCATGGAATAATGGATTTCATGTGAGCATTTTTGCATCGCAAGAATACTGACCAATCGCAAGCCGTTTTTTGATGTTACTTGACAAGTCCTTTTATTTGGACACATCTGCGATAGGCGGAGGAGCATGTGAGACGCGAACAAAGGTCACAGCCACTGGGTCACAGCGTACAAAATCACTGATCATGCGACATGCCGATTGTATCATATGATAACGGTCCTCTGGAAGCTGATAATACTTGGAACACATTGTAACTGAGCGAAGGGGATCTCTTCAATCTAGAACCAACTCTAGATCCTTGTCACTCGATAAAGCTGTAACGGTAAGTTTCGTTTGCTCTTTTGCCTTTAATGAAACCTTTCCCGTCATATTTCCTCAAAGCAGCTTGTTGCGTTAATGGCAACGCCGGAAGCCGCTAGCTTAGTTCCGCCTGCCCAGACAGGAATCACCGTAAGCAGACAGAATTTGCTGCAATACGTGGTACGCATATTCTTTATTGGCTGTTTGTACTTCATTGGCTATTGTAAACAGGAGACTGGTGAATGAAATACTAGTCTGTTAACCTCATTTCCATTACCAGATTTCTTTTTTCATCTTGATTGTTTAAGACTTATGTTTTGGAGTCGAACGAACTCGATACAAGAGTAATAATAGAACAATTTGCCTCACGAAGTACTCTCTTTTGTTATAAAAACACATTTTGGACGAAAACCGAGGGTTGAATTTCCTCAAGAAAAAGTACAAAACAATTTAAGAACATGCCCAGGCGAATACTAGGAGGGGGTAACTAAGCCTAATTGTGGATTGGGACATGCCAGTTTTGGTTAAAATTTTTGGACCCATAGTACTGCACATGTCTGAAAAAATGTCACCCGTAATTCCGAAAACATTATAAAAGCTATACCCATAATTTTATACAAAGCAAATATCATTTTTAAAGCACAACAAAATCATCAAACAAATTTTGCATGTCCTTTGCTAAAAATCTCAATATTACACATATTTAATACTTTCATTTCTACATGGACATTCATTTTGTTAATGCTCAATCTCCCTCCTAATAATTTTGCAATATTTCTTTGTTTAGCACCATAAAGCTGTGTTTATAGATCATCTTCATTTTAGTTTCTCACTATTTACGGAACTGATGATCCAACACACCATACTCTATGTCAGCTAAGATCTGAAAAGAACCGTGACTGACCGTCAAAATGAAAAAAAGTTCTGGCCTCAAAGAAAAAAGCTAGAATCCACCCTTATCCCCTTATGTTTTTAATCCAGTTTTGAAGAAACTAGAAATTTGATCTTAAGAAAAGTGGGGTGGACACGTCCACCCCAGTCCACCCCGTGGCGCCGCCCCTGTAAACAGGAATGAATTGATTCTTAAGATCTTTTTAGAGTATTCTTGCAGGAAAGAATTGCAAAAATGTAGCCCCAATTTGCTAAGGTAGCTTTATTACGTTCAAGACGTGGTTGTAAGTTCCTTTTTCACATAGCCTGGAAAACATGGCGGTCGTATGGTCAATGACCGTGAGGAAGGCCAATAGAAATCGAATTAAAGTGCCATTCTCGAGCCCTGCCTTATTTTTTTCTTGGGAAGGTTTCCAAAGCTTATGGATATTGTAGGGAGGTAGACCTAACCAACCAACCAGACTGGAATCGACGGGGTGTCCGCCATATCTAAGGTCAGAGAGAGTTTTTTCTTTCTTAACAAGAACATTCTAACAATGGAAAAATGAGGTGATAAGATTATTCTTTGAAAAATTCTTCATCGGAATACAAGCAAGAACAATGAACAGATATAATTATTCTTGTTGAATATTCTTTCGTGTAACGGGGCCTTAAAACGCATTGGCTACTCTGGGGCCCGGCCTCATTCTCAATCTATCTTTAGACGGCATAAAGAAATGAAACAAGACAGTTGTTTCATTTCACTATCTCTTTGCATTTCAAAAAAAATATTCATGTAGCTTCTTGTTGAAAGCAAAAGCTGGATGTGTTTGGTTACCTAGAGACTAAATCGTCTTGATGCAGGTTTAGTTTCTTGCTACGTTTGTTCCGCGCCTGCTTTAAAGATTTTCTTTAATGGTACGCTCACAATTCATGTAAAAATTTGCCTTGAGAAAAAGATTACCAAGTTTCCTGGCTTATTTGATTAAAACGTTTCATGATATATAGCTTCACTAAGCCCTGTGTCTTTGTATTCCTTCAGATGAGTCATTACAACAAGCTTCAGAATAATCACGATGAAGAGCTCGGTAATGAAGTGAATCAAAATGCAAATGACTGGCTCAAGTCACGTGGCTCATCGGAAAGTCGTCCCCCAAGTCGACCTAGCATTGGAACAGAAATCGCGTTCCACAATATATGTTACACAGTTCCTGCAAAAGAGAACCGAAAAAGGGTATTAAAACCTATTTTAAACAACGTAAGGTAAGCAAATATTTAGTTTCTGGCTTGTTTTTCTCATCATTACTTTGGGGTTATCCAGGGTTGTAGTGCTATGGGGCCCAGGGGGCTAAGCCCCCCTTGCTGATTCCAAAAATTGGCAACTTTCTTCTTTTGCTATTATTTTTAGCAACATTTTGTGCAAGAGCCTCCCTTGTAATTTTGATAGCACTTCACCACTGGGGGTATCACTGAGATTTCTTGTGCCACGTCTCAGAAAATTCAAGTGATTGTGTCCCAAGTCATAATGATCAGTCCTCTTATATTGGTTTTTCATGCATGGTATGATTTTTCTCAGATGCAACATAATAAGTCAGCTTCCTTTGCCTAGCTAATTTCCAAATTAGGTCACAAACATTAGTAAGCTTTAGTTTAGTTAACGAATTTGATGTTTGACAGAAAACAATATTTCTTGAATCGTTATCGATTGCTGTTTTTGATTGTGTTCATGATAAATCATGATTGGTTTATTTCAGTGGCCTGATGAAACCTGGTCTTCATGCAATACTAGGACCGACTGGCAGTGGAAAAACGACGTAGGAAATTATGTTTCTATTCTTGTTGCATAACTGCTTTCTTCAAGTGATGAAAATCGCTTCCTACTCTATTCAATTGAGTCTTACTTCCTACTCTATTCTATTCAAAATATATTTTCAACTACTAATTTTGTTAATGGCCACACCCTCCCTCCTTTCTTTACCGTCCACTATCCTTTACTTCTCTTCTTTCATTTCCTCCCTCTTTCCTTTTCATCCTTTCTTCCTTTTTAATCATTCTTTCTTTTAATCCATTAACCCTTTCCGTAAGTACTCGAATAAGCCACAATGTTAGATTCAGGAGAAGCGATGCTTAGTCTCATATTGAAATTCCTCTTTGCAAAGATTATCATATCATTGATTGGGATTAATAAGAACAGGGGTTGCAAATGAAAAGTGTTCCTGATAGTATTTCTGTCAAATCCCTGGTAAGTTTTAGAATTTGAAACCGTTAATATATTATCACTGCATTCAAAATAGGGTAGATAATGGAACTATTAAACTTCTTCTCAAATTGGTGTTATCTTTAATTATTTAGTCTTTTCTTTTAATTTACCGGCTGCTGCTACAATGAAGGCTGTGTGTAATTTCTCTACCAGGGGCAGGATGTTTTTTAATATAGTTATATCCTCAAATAACAAACCCTGCTTTGCTGTGACAAAATAAAGCTTTCCTTTTTGGGAGTTTTGGTGTCGCTTACATGATTATTCAACAGGAGCCTTTCCATGGTACCAATGAATTCCTGGCATGGTCATAGTCGATTTCAGTAGAAAGATGAGCAGAGAAAAAGCTAAAATTCCGCAAAAGACGGAATCTAAGAAAGCTAAAATAGGTCAATAGGTGCTACAGAGCCCAGAAGATGAGTGCCGTAGAGGAAGGATGGGGGTAGGGGGTCGGGGGCTGTTATCTCAGAACGTTGGATTTGACTTGAACGAAAACTGGGAACAATAAACCCGCGTCCGAGATCCCAAATTCTAAACGACACACACAGAGGATTCTCACTGGGAAAAGCTTTTAGTAATGACAATGCTGACCCGTGTCAACCAGAAAGGGAAGGGATCAGATAGAAGGGTCAGAAGGAGAACATCCAGTAGCACATATCGAATTTTTGGGCTGAATTTCGATATTGATATTAGGGTTCCTCTTCATTTCTAGAATTTCTTTGTACTAATTAGAACGTGAAACTAAATTCAAACAGGCTCTTCCTCCATCAATGTAATTTTTTCTTCGCTCCAAAATCTACGAACAACGCCAAAACAACATTGACGCAACCAGAACACACGGTGATAACAGTATAACATGTTGAAGTCTGAAATCCTATATAAAGATTCATATTATTATATATATACTACATATAATAGCAATTATTTAACAAAAGTCAATTCGTTTTCACTTTTATTAACCGCCGACAATTTGCAGCAAAGTTAACTGATTCTGCATTTTTAGTGGAACTTGTAGTTTTATTTCAATGTATGGGGGCAAAAGTAAAAAGTATCATTGGCAGTGGCGTCACTTGACCTTCCAGACTAAGGGGTGGAGGGCCATCGATAGAAAAATTTACCGACGAACACATAGGTGGAGAAGAATTTAGGTGCTATTTTATCCACTGATAGGTGATTTTACAGACCAACTAAGGATTTTGTAGACAAACTGAAGATTTACCGACGAATTCATGAAGTATTGGAGGGTGTTAAACCCCCAACACCCCCCCCCCCCCCGCTAGTTACGCCCCTGATCATTGAACACGGTTTTTCCCTATTTGTTCAACTTATGGGTAAAGAGATTTTTATCTAGAGAAAAATGTGCGTATTAGATGCATTGGTTCTCCACCAACCTTCTGGCAATCTTCAGAGTATAAAACGCCGAGCCAAGGTTTGAAGACTCTAAGCTGGGAAGTTTATATACACCCAGCTGTGGATCGAAAATAGCCTTTCAGAAATGCGAGCACATGAGTGTAAAGGTCGCTCAACCAGTGCCGCTTGCCTATTGAAAACACTACCAATGGAGTTTAAAGGAGAACTGACACGCAAAAATAACTTTGGCTTATTCGATGCAAAATTTGTCACTGACTTCAAATCTGGAAAAAGTTTTCTTCTTAGATTCGCCGTTTTTCTGATATTTGCACTTTTATCCGTCAAATACGTCACAGCCAAGACTCGGGAATTTCCCGAAGCGGAAACAAGATTATCGCCAGGAGTTGTTAAATTCTCGGTTGACGTCACAAGTGACATGTTAACAATGCCGTTGTAAAGGCTTTCACGGTGAAAGTAGAAATGAAGTTTCGTGTCGTCCGCGTGTCGTTCAAAATAGTCCGCGGTGAAAAGACAAAAAATTGTCAGGCATTTTATTTATAAGTATATAGAAGCTAGAAAATCCTAGCTACCTGTCTGCTAAGACGCTAATATCCACATAAAATTTATTTTTATGCCATGATATCTTCGAACTAGCATGCTTTGAAACATTGAAAGAACCTCTAAGCTTGAGAAAAAAGGAGTCGACTTTGTTTGAAAACTGATACCGTTTCTTCAAAGTTTTTATTTTTATAATTATAAATAAAATCGAGGCATGGGGGTGGGGGGGGGGGGGGTTTGTGGTTGAAGCAATAGCCAAAAGACAAACGAAATCTAGTGGAGACAGCGGTAAAAGCGATCCTGCAACCTGCTTTGGGTGCAGAAATATGAATTCAAGAAAAATCTTGGTTGATGGGAGCTGCGAGTGTGACTAAATAATAATTTCACTGAACTTGATTATTGTATTTTAACAGAGGTTGAGATACTAGGGAATAACCTAGTCTTGCAAAAAGACCATCCCCCACCCAAGTCAAAATTGCTTGCAAAAGAAGATAATGCGCCAGTTGATATTCCTATGACAGCTAAACAGCATTTTCTTCGGTGAAAATGGCATAAAATCCGCACAAGTCGACTTTTAACCCGCCTTTACTATTTAATATCACAATACAGTTAACGCGTTTGAAACATTGAAAAACAATCATAGAATGTTACATTAATAATGAATAACTTGCACTTCCGTTTAGAGCATCATTTATATCACAATAGGCATTTCAGCGAATTAGGCCATACAGACAAAGCAGTCTGGACAAAGACGCCTCAATCTGAAATGAAATTCTAGTTTTACGATACCTGATCTCATTTAGATGGTAGCAATAGCATTGTTTTTAATAGAAATTCCATATCAGTTTGTACTTCCAGTCTGTTCTTTGTTCATAACATCGTCACTGTTGAGCCATGGGACGACTGTCTGCCCAAGCGGCAGCGCTGGTTGGTAGCAAAAACTCAGACGGCTGAAACTCTCCATTTGTTTCGAAATCAGTGTAATAAAACTCCGATTCAGAGTCCCAAACCATTGAAAAAGTCAATTATGTGTTAAAAATGCAAAATTAGCACCTCTCACATGCACAAAATAAACATTCGCCGCAGCATTTTGTTAAAGGTTTCTATAGAGAAACACAATACGTGCTGAGAACATGTCACTTGTGACGTCAAAGATGATCGCCCACTCGTGACGATTTTCGCCTCGAGTCTCAAGTTGTCGGAACAATTGTCGTTTCTCAACTTAAAACGCCTGTATTTTAAAAACGGTAACTGTGATTTAAAAACTTTTTTCGATCCCGGAATTTGCTTGTCACAAACTACCGATTTAGCCAAACTTATTTTTGCGTGTCAGTTCTCCTTCAAGGTCAAATCAATACGATTGAATAAGTTATATAACTTTTATTATATAACTTTACAGTCAAACCTTACCAAACCTCCTATTGCCCACAAAGGCTTTCCCCCAATGTCATACAGACAAATTCTTCTTTAGAGTAGATGTTTATATGTTTTCCCGCTACCCTTTGTACCATTTTTTTAAACTTTATTTAACCCCAGCAAATAACACTGCTATTCAGCGGCATTTAAATCTATATCTACCGCTTTGTAAAGTCGCTTGTCACTGGCAAATGTCACTTGCTGAGCTCAATATCAGTGAAGAGGGACCATCGGTAAGGGAAACGTGTGTATCCATGTGTTGATACTCCTTTTGGCCACAGAAGCTTTTCCCCCAATCGCATAGAACCAAATTCTATTTTCAACTAGATATTTGCACCTCTCTTTCCCCAACCCTTTGTTCCAGTTTTCTAACTTCATTTCCCCCTCCCGTCAAATTACATTGCTATTTTAATTTAATTAAATTACACTGCCGCTTTTAAATTGATATCCACTGATTTGCCGTAGGCTCTTAGATGTGCTTGCTGGTAGGAAAGACAAGAAGTATTTAACTGGATATGTTTTGGTTAATGGAAGGAGACAACCAAAAGAATTCAGACTACTTTCAGGCTACGTAGTTCAGGTAAATGCCAATCTAGCATGTCTGATATTTATTTTCCGTCGTATACAAACAGGGTAATAATTCAGCCCCCATAAACGGTTTTTGTCCCCGCAAACGGTCAATGGAAGATTTTTCTCAAAAGACCCAAAAGAGAACAGAAATCACAATCGCAAGCAACCAAAATTGTTAGTTTGTACTAGGCCAATGGGAAAAGGTTGGTCACCCCTCCCCCTAACTCTGACCAGTCACACTTATCTGCTTCATCCAACTTTATGCTGAAATTGCAAACAGTGGAATCCCGATATATCGAACTCTGAAGGGAACAAGAACTTACTTGTCTACTTCTTTTCACATTCCATCTGGGTCTCCCAATAAAGTTTTTTTATCGTCGCTCATTGTCAAAGTCTTATATGTATCAAGGTGTTTATAAATGTCAATGTACTCATCCGCTGTAATTTTTGCCGCCATCAAACTTTTATCATCTCTTGCTCTGAGTCTATCAGCCAGTGCTTGAAATGTATCATCAGCCGATGACGATATTGATTGCCCCCAAGAGAAAGTGATAAATGAACGCCAAAAATAATTATGTATGTATAACAAAGGAAAAATTTATGAAAAGTTCGTTATATTGAAGGGTAATTATGATGAAGGGACCCAAAATTTGGTTCGTAATGTCGATAGTTCGTTATATCCTGGGTTCGTTAAACCCAGAGAATTTGTAAGAAGTTCGTTAGGCAGAATCCAAGGGACCAGATATTAGTTCGTTATACCGGGAGGTTTGTTATATCGGGGTTCCACTGTATTTGCTGCCAATTATTTTGCTAGCGGAAAAATGATTTGATAGATCTGAAACCCAAATTCCTCGATCAATTTGTACCTCAGCGTTATTTTGACTGTTTAAAATATCTGCATGGAGAGTTACTGTTCCCCGTCCTTTCTCCTTTCAGGTAACCCTATGTAAACATCAGTAAAAATCAGCAAAGTCCACCCTTTCCACCTCCGTGGAGCCCCACATTGATCAGCCCCTGATTTTCCATAACAATTTGTTACGTATATATTTGTAATGACGTCACTAAAATTATGAATCTCCAGGATGATATTATCATGGGCACTCTGACAGTCAGGGAAAACCTGATGTTTTCAGCATCACTTCGTTTGCCGCCAGAGTTCAGCAAAGAGGATAGGAGAGCCAGAGTTGAAATGGTTATTAACGACCTCGGACTTTCAAAAGTCGCAGATTCAAAGGTATGCATCATCTTAGTATTTTCTCGATATTTCATCTTTCGACTCCAGGACAGAACGGGGGCAGTGGGGGTGATCGCAAAAATTAGGTACTTTGCTATTCAGTTCAATGCTACTAGGTTGGCAGGACATTTTAGGCTCCGTGGTTTTAAGGCTTAGTGAAGTTTTTGCAGTGATAAATCCAAAATGTGCAGTGACAAATAAAAAGCTGTATAGTAATCGATTATCTTTAAGGCAATTATCAAGATTTTTTAGATAGAAACTAATAACAGACAAATAAAACACAGCTCGTTTTAATATGAAATGCTGTAAATGGAGGACACTAATCATTTTTGCCATTACCTGGAGAATGAGCATTATTTTAATGGAAAGTGTAGACATAGTTGCATCTGGAAAGGTGGTGCAACATGGAACAACACTGCTCAAGCTGTAGGATGTCGCAAATAATTTATGAGGTCATTGTTTACGATATTTATCAGAATCAACTTTTGTAATCGTCGTTCGTTTTCCATAAAAGGTTGGTAATGAAATGATAAGAGGGATTTCGGGAGGCGAAAGGAAAAGAACAGCCATTGGTATGGAATTAATAATATCTCCAGATGTGCTTTTTCTTGATGAGCCAACTACTGGATTGGATGCTGCCACGGCGTCATCAGTCATGGAGCTGCTTGCCAAGTAATAACCTTAATATAATATGACTTGTTATATATGCAAGTGTATGATGTTCAAACCTTTAATTATGAAGTCTAAACTCTTCGATTAATTTTGGTAGCCTGTAAACAAGGATATTCGCCAGGAAGTTGAGTTCTTTCTTAATTAACTGAAGTACATAGTCCTCTCTAAAGCTTTTTATCAATCAAAAATTGATGAAAACTGATTGGAATACCGTCACCCTACTTTTATATTTTCTATAACAGCGTGGAGAATAACAGGTGAATTCCTCACAAAAATTAACTGTTGCTTCACAAGTTACACTAGGAGTGTTTGTTTAAAGTGTTAAAAATAGTTCAACAGTTTTTTGCTAATTATTGTGGTTTTTCTAAGACATAAACAATTTGGATTTCCTTTAACTTTGTCTTAAATTTTCACATAGCATTTTGTGGATGGCATAGGCCTAATACAAAAATATGGAAGTTAATTTGTTAGGTGTTTCAACTGGCGAACTCCTTTGTGTGTTTCTTGTAGGAGTACATACTGTAGAAGATTTAAACCGTTAGTGGTATGTCCATGTAGTGCTTATGATCGTCCATCGTTTTAATGCTTGAATCAAATACCATGTTGATATAGCCATTTCCTGTCATAACATTAATTTTTACTTTCACCGCAAGATTCGGTGAATCCTGCCAATCTAGATGTCATCTACCAAAAACTGTTGCACTGTAACACAGTTCACCCTTGAAATTGAGGTTCTGCTTTTGATATTACCTTTCCTTTTATTGAATGCCCGTTGTAAATATCTAGTGTATTTTTCTCCATAGACAAACTCGAAAAGGTCGTAACGTCATATTCTCAATTCATCAGCCCAGGTATTCTATTTTCAAACTTTTTGGGTCACTTACATTGCTGTCACAAGGAGAAATGGCCTATCATGGTCCATGCAGTGATGTCTTGCCTTACTTTGAAAAAATGGGTAAGCACAACTTTGTTTTGATGAAAAATTACATGCCAGTGACAAAACTTGTATCCATTTATTTTGTATGTGAGAGCCAGTTAGGAAATCAGTTGAAGCCAGGGACATATAAATCCGATGATTTCGCTGATGTGTCCTAAAAGCTACTTCATATCTGCAAGTTACGTAGAGATGGCATTTACTTATTGGCCAATCAATATCCTCAGTTTAGTGATTAGCTGGTGTTACCGCGAAGTCAATTGATGCATACTAAATGGGAGGTTAACGCCATAGAGGCTACGAAATAATTACAAACTTTTTTGCTATAGAAAATTCATAGCTGCTATCCAAGAAAAGTTTGACTTGTGATCATGACTACCATGATAATTATTAAGCCCCCCTCTCAAATAGGCCACTCCATGGAATAAGCCCCCCATATTATGCTGTCATACTTTGAAAGAGAACAACTTCTTTACAACTTTTTACAACTTCTTGACAATGATTTTTTGCATTTCAACACATATATAAAGTCAATGCAATCTAATCTAAGAGATTTTTTATAAAGTTTTTTGGGTAACCAATTTTGCTACTTTTAAATAAATTCTGCATATAAGGTCAACTTTTCGAAAAGCTGCCTTCCGAATAAGCCCTCCCCTATCGAATGTAATTTACCGTAAATCCTCGAATTACCCCCCTGGGGGCTTACTTATTTTTAATATTTTTGAATGGGGGCTATTCGAGGGGGGCTTTTACGAAGGGGGGGGGGGCTTATAAAATTATTGTAGACATTTAAGAAGACATTATTAAAAGACCTCAAATATTTTGGCAGGAATTTCTTTATGAACATTTAATTAATTATTACCAAAAGTATGAATTTTTGTAGTAATTCGATAAAACGCCAAAGGCAACCTCAGATGGCAAAAATCAACAAATCGAGTGGGGCCAATTCAAGGATTTATGGGAGCAGTGGGGGCGTATTCGAGGAGGGGTGGCAATTCCAGGTTTCACAGTATATCTCTTTTGACTTTAGGTTATACTTGCGAGATGCACGATAACCCTCCAGATTTCCTGTTGGATATTCTGGGACTGGAAGAAAGATCAATTAAAGGTATCTTGAATGGCTAAATGAGAGTGACTTCGTTATGACGTTGTAAAATCTATTTTCAGAATTTTATAGATATAATGCTACTGATAAAGCATTTAGTGCTAAGTATAAAACAACTTTTGAATCTAGCTATTTGACACTCAAATGAACAATTTATCGGAAAATTTGACCTTATAAGCCCAAAAAAATTAACCGACGTCAAGGCAGTTGATGTAAATTCTTTGAAAAGTTTATAGAGTTTTCAATAAAAGCGAAATCAAAATCTGTTTGATGATGCATTTTCTATGAAAGGCAAACAGTTGTTCTGGAAATTTAGGCCCGTGCTTTTCGAAATAGCAAATCAGGATTACAAATATCTTTATTTTCTCCACACATCTATGACCTGAAAGCTTACAACGCATTATCTGGGTATCATATGTTTGGTATTACAGAAACAATACTTGGATTATTATATGGGTGAATATTCAAATGGACAGATAAATGTGAATTTAGATAAACTCTTATATGGCAGATATCGATAGAACCAGAACGAGGAGGCATCCGCTGTCAAGAGATAAGTAGCTTATAAAAGAGATATGGGGGGGGGGGGGGTCTAGATCCTCACTTGAGATCGGTCTAAAATCCCAATGAAATTGGTCGCGGCTTCTGGCAAGCAGATCCATTACATTTTAGCATCATTAAAAGATGTTTGAATGCATTTTCGACAAAATTATATTTAAGGGCCCCCTTTTCCATAAGAATCTTGACGACTTGGCTACGAGAGATGACTATTCCTTAACGAGAGGGTGGGGGGGGGGGTTAATGTCGGTTCATGTAAGCTTCATTGTATGAATGAGGTTATAAATGGTAGCTTATTGCTCTTAATGGTCATTTTAATGTCGTTTCCATGTAGCACTGAAGGCTATTCATGAGTACAACTCAATCGATTCAAAAGAAGATAGAGAGAAGTACATTGCGAGTGCCAAAGGTGAGCCCGTCACGGCCAAGTATCGAAATACAGAGATGTATGCAAGTACGGTCTCAGAATTGGAAGGGCAAGTAGAGAATTTGCTTGAGTACGAGGCTGGGAGTAACAATGATGCTGAAAGAGATATACCTTATCCAACCTCATTTTTCACCCAGGTTAGTAATATTCAAGCAACCTACAGCAACGAAATTGTTTCATATTTGTTTAGTGTCTACATTTCCGAACTGTTATATCCAGAAATATTTTGACTTACGAATATTTTTGCAGTATATAAAATAGCGTACAGCTTATTCAGTTTTTAAAGTTCTGCTATATTTCTCAATCTTTATTACAAATTATATTTTACCATATATTTGCATTCAGAGCTCTTGCAATCCACTACATCTTCATCGAATCTCAATTAATCTTTAGTTTGCTGTCAATTCTGCAAGAAATGTCAAAGATACCATTCGAAACCCGAAGACTGGAGTCTCTCAGGTAATAACTTGTTGCTTAATCCGATCTACGTCAACATTTTGCAATAGTAATGACATATAAAGAATCACTCATATAGTTTCAATCTCTTCCAAATGTTTTTGGAACAGCCAGTAGCTTCCAAAAATTAACCTAGAATTTCGTTATATTTATTATTTGATTATTATATTTTACGATGACCGAGTCCACACTGCTCTTCCAAAATGTAACCTGTAACTTTTTTGAATATCAGGGAGGAATCAATGGGCAGCCTTGAAGCTCTGAATAAAATAAAACAATATTTTTGAACGAATTTGGGAGGCTTTAGACACTTTGCGAAAATCTAATGTACTATACCAAGGCGATTGACGTACTATACCGAGGCATTATAAACACACAGGCAGTGGAAGAGTTTTAAAAAAAATTGACATTACATTACTATTTCAATCGAAATTATATAATATAATATATAATATATAATATTTCAATCGAAAATCATCACGGCATAAAGTGCTTTACTTTGAAGCACCCCTTATTTTCCCAGCGCACTAATGAAACTCCCCGCAAACCTCCTAGGAAACTTTGTGAAATAACAATTTTATGTATTGCCAAATTCGATCTTGAAAAACCGACAAGGCTTCATGGCAGTTTCATGTGGTTTAAGCACAGAATAGAGATTCTGTGGTTTAAGTCTGTGTCTAGTGTTTACCTACAACGTATTTAGGCCTAAAATTTTGATTTTCTCGCAGATTGCTGTCAATATCCTTTTAGCTGTCGTCATTGGCCTCATCTATTTGCAACTCGACCAGGGGGAAAGTGGTTTACAAAACAGGTGAGGATTCCAGATTACAGAAAAAACATTCAGTGCTGTGGAGTCAAAGAAGGAGAACGTATATGGTATAGAAGGAGAAGTCATAGTCAACTGAAAAATCTCTGTGACTTTCTCGGGGCCTTTTCTATTGCTACTGTGAAATGAGGCGATTTGTGTTACTGGATTTCTCGAGGGCCTAATGGCTCATTCAGAAATGAGGGCTTGTTTTGCGTTAACTCCTTTATAATAGATAATAGAAGAATGCAGTTAAACTCCCATCAACAGACTCTTCCTAATGGCAGTGGTCAAATAGATCTGACAAGAAATATCTTCATTCTGCAATTAACGTCCTGTCAGCTAGCCCACCACACATTGCATCGAATAGTTTAGCTAGAAAAACGGGTGTAGCCGGGTATTCACTACATAGTTCCGTGCGGCGCAACTATGACGTTGTTTATCGTTTCCACAAATGGGCTTACAACTTTAGAATGTTTGCCATTCAGAATGGAGTCATTTCTTGAAACATCGATGAATAGGTTTCGTGTTAATTGATGATGTTTTATTTCGTATCAGTATCTTCTCGTTTTGTAATTTAGATAAACTTTTTTATTACTAAAATTTCGTCATTTGAGGAAAACGTTTGTTAATATTTCTTTTGATAAAATTTAACTTAGTATTTCGATGAGGTTTGGCTGTAAATGTTGTACGCATTAATTTTATTCTTTTCAGGGTTGGTGTTTTCTTCTTTGTGACAATGAATATGATATTTGGTAACATGAATGCTGTTCAAATCTTTATCTCTGAAAGAGCCTTCTTCACGTATGTCTTTTGTAACCGTTACTGTTAATTTCTATGTGTGTTCATGATCATCTCGAACATTCAGCTATCAGGTAAGGACATTCAAAAGGAGTTTCAACAATATATATGACATCTTTCCAGGACTTTCAAAAGGAGTTTATATTGCAAATGACGATGATTACTCACACGAGGACCTTTTTAAATTTTTCTCCTGAAGCAAGTAATCAGAGTCATATTAACATCTCCCTTTCTGGCAGAGAAGTCATTTAATTAACCGTGGCTTTTGACTTTTAGGCATGAATGTGCGAGTGGCTACTACAGGATTTCGTCATACTTCTTTGCAAAAGTCCTCTGTGACATTATTCCAATGAGGATAATTCCTGTCACCATATTCTCAGCCATTGCTTATTGGATGATAGGTTTGTACCTTAACAATACACTTGGCAATTCCAATCTTGCAATGATGCTCGGATCTATCCAACATTTCATCTTGATAAAAATTTTAGTGTAATCTCTCCACGTAATCGCCAGTTGATATATAATGACTTTTATTCATGGTTTTTTCTATCTTTATTTAAAGTTGGTACAATCTCTAGCTATATTCAAGCTAATTAAAACCAACTCTTTTTGTTGTTCTTGTTGCTCCGCACTTTGTTCAGAGTAGCAACTGCACCCCCTCCCCTGAGAAAAGCTTAGTCGATAAAAGTACGTTATTGCACGCAGACTTTTATTTGCCAGAGATCTAGACTGTGTATGTATGGTTTTTTATGTGTGGTTATGCAGTGCTCCTATTCGCTGTTTCTTTGCATCATAATTGCAATAGTTATGATTCAAAGAATTCAATTTATTCCTTCGTAGGTTTACAGCATGACGTCATCAAGTTTTTAATCTTTATTTTGACTTTGATCGCGACGTCCCTGAGTTCCGTGGCAATTTGTTTCATTGTCAGCTCAAGCACAAAAACGTTTGCACTAGCCAGTCTGTTTACTGTGCTACCGTACATCTTCATGATGGTATGATAAATCTTGTTATACTTGTTATCTGCGTCTCTTGGTTAATCTCATTTGTGTGCCAAATGTTGCTTCTCTCTGTTTTGCTTTGATATCATCTGTAATAGGATGTTCATATCAGTGACGTATCGGAAGATAAACGTAATGAATTAAATCTCCTTCAGATTTTTAGTGGCATGCTAATCAACCTAAAGACGATGACAAAGTACCTGAGCTGGCTGCGATATCTAAGCATTTTCAAATACAGCTTACAGGTAATAGACTGGTCCCATGTTTTTTTTCAGAAAGATTCTTCCTGTATGCCAGAAACATTTAAAATACTTCCCTTTTCAAACACTTTTATAATTTGTTTTAAATGGATCTATAGGGAGTTTTAGAAGTATTGGCTACCCGTTTTTGTAAATGAAATGGGCGTGACAATATTTTAGGATAAGATCATATAAAACAATGGGAAATTTAAAGTAATTGGTGAGGTTTGTACTTGGTTTTTAAAAACATTTTTAATTTACGAAGATGTTTCGGTGGCGGAAATGCCAATTAAAGTGCAGCATCCAAATGTGTTTTTTTGCTCCCCCGCTTATTTCCATGGCTAACATATAATTTTCAAGCTTTCTTTACTTGCATTAAGTTATAGTTTCGTCATGTTTAGATCAATTATGTCTTTTATTCTTTAGAGCCTTGAGATAAATGAGCTAGAGGACATGAAATTCAATTGTGGAAACATTACCGCTCCTTGGTAGGTTTTGCTGAATTTTTTCAATAGTTGTCTAACAGGTAAGCCTATTAGTGGTATGGTAACGCAGAAATGGGGGCAGTGCTGCTGGGTTTACAGAATTCATAACATTGTTGTTATATAAGAGTGAATGAGGATGCAGTAAGCGGAGGATTCCTTGCATATTCGGCCATAAACATCAAGTACTGTTTTGTAAGTGTGGGTTTTGTCTAAAGAAAGTCACGAAATAGATGGTTGAATTCTACTTTAATCCGAGAAATTGGGGGGGGGGGGGGACGGATGCTTGAAATGTTTTTTGGAGCATGGATATAAAAGGCTGCAATACTACGAGAACTTCTCTATGTTTCTCAAAACGTATCTGAACATATTTCTCGAACAATCTTAGTTTGAACTCTGATATAACCATCGTAGCAGAAACGTGTTAATTTGCATGTCAGCCATAGACTTGTACAATTCTGTTCAGGGCTATAGCTACCACCTTTTTCTATCGTTCAATTTGCACTAGCTCGGTAGAAAACTGTGCTAGAAAATCTGTGCAGTCGGGTGTGAGTTTTTGATTCATTTGAATTGGCATTCATGGCAGGTTTCCTCTTGACACAACATAAGAGATATATAATATTAAGATTAATATTATTGTATCATCTTGTCCATATCAGCCAAGCAACTCTCGATTAGATGTTAAAAACAGCAGACATTGCAACATTCTTGCTACATGTGCAAGTCACATGATCCACGTGGGTAGGCTGATTTGGATAACGACCTGCCAGGGCTTCTACGATATGATATTTTATTATGAAGCATGTCATATTTTGCTGTATCAAATTTGTAGGAGCTTTATAACCCCGGTATGTGATCAGAGATATTCTCGAGGGTCCAAATACCTAAAGTTGCTGTTCTCATATTACTATTGGTCGTTTTTTGGTTATTTTTTTCAGTATGAGCGGAAATGATTACTTGAGTCAGCAAGGGATCCTTGCAAGAGACTTGTGGGACAACATTGCGGCTTTATTTTCTATAGCAGGTATTCTCCTAGCCCTGGCGTACATTCAGCTGCGAAGAATAAAAAAGGAAAAGTGATCTGAGATAATTTGTCACTCAATGGTATATATCTCAAAACATTTAATTTTAGTTTAGTATTATTTTTTCTTTAATTCAAAAGAGTTTGGATTGATTCTCAGCATTATGCTTCAACATAAAGTAAGATTGACTGTGCTTTCTAAAGGACCAGCGACCCACCAATAGTTTCGTCCACCTCCACTAATTAGAATCCTCCTATAAGCAAATTTTTCCATATAAGAAATGTATTTCTATATTCATATAGTTTATATTCAATCATACCTATATACATGTATACATGATACTTAAACGGTACGATGACAAGAGTTGATATAAGAAATGTATAGGTAGTGTTCTCGCAACGTCTTTTCGAGAGAATACGTCGATAAATATCATGAAGTAACTAGCCACTGATCAGAAAATTCTGTTTCAAAATTCCATTGCAAACCTGGGTAATATTCATATAGTTTACAGTCAGTCATACCTACATACATGTATACAAAATACTTAAATGGTACGATGACAAGAGTTGACAAAAGCTGAACTTTTTTAGGTTTGTTGAAGATGAAGACTGTGCACGTACATTTTCCTACATCTAACTTATAATGCAATTTAGATTTTAAACGCTGTAACGCTTTTTACTAAAATTTGTGATTTGCAAACCCATCACTTCTAAAATTATTGCTAAAGACTGATTTACGCTGTAAATTTTTAGTTATAATGTATACTTAATAGTAATGATCATAATTATTTCTTTTTTCGTTGTGGTTGTATTTAGTATTGACCAATGCTACTCTTCGGTTTGAATGTGCAATTTGTGAGAATAGATTCGCCTAGAAATGAATCATGGCTTGAGTAGTTCTTGAAAATTTTCTACACTGCGAAGCTCTTCATACACCTCCGTAAGACTTGAATTCGCCACGCGAATGCCTCCGTACCTAAAAAGGTTCATCGGTTTTAGTTTAGCTTATCTGAAACCAATAATATCCTATCGGCAGAATAAGAAGCCGGGAAGCCGGATACAAATGCGCACGGGGGCCATTGTCCCTTGCCCTCCTAAAATTAAAAGGGCTAAGAAGGTAAAAAGAGGGTGAGACCCATTGAGATTTGGTGCTCTTGCAATAATCTGGCGATTTCATCAATATGAATGAGCTAACAAGAGGCTAGATTGTTACAACGTGAATCAAGTGGAGGCTATCTGAAGATGCTAGAATTTTTACCATAGTTTTTCAGAATTACTTCGAAGATGGATCCAGGTAAGGGTCCAGAAAATCGTGTATATCTATACCATGAGTTGGAGCCAAGCCTTAAGAGAAGAATAAGAAATTCTTATATCATAGCAGGAGTCTGGTGAGAAGCTTTTTTGAAAATAATTTTATAGAGCAGAGGACATAAATAAATACCATCAACTAAATTACAACTCTTGGATTTGAGTTAGCCTTGTCATTTTCTTTCTTCATATTAGCCAAAAATAACCATGAAATTGAAAACTTCATTTAAAATTAGTCTGTGTCGAAAATTTCATGTTGTTTGGACCGTCAGGCCGCTTGCTGTGCTGAGATAAACCATTGGGTACTGGGGATTGGGAAGGGTAATTATCCAGTCTGCAGAGTATGGCACTTTTCGACGAGATCTCCGGTGTGCACGAGCAAAAAGCCTGGTGTGACGGTGTGCACCACCAAAAATGTATGGTGTGCTGGTGTGTACCGACTATTTTTCCCTGTTGTGGTTAAAATTTGTGAATTTGCATTTCACAGTAAAAATGCGTGTGAAGTATACTGTTGAAGATAGCGCAAGTTTTTATTTGTATATTTGTCAAGTAAGATTCATGATATCTCAAATTGTTCATACACAACTGTGCTTGTTTTTATCAGCTGACATTTTCTATGGGACCACACCAAGCCACACCCATCTTAGTTGCCACACCCAAAAATTCGGGTGTGCAACAGGTTTTGCGCAAAAATATCTCCGGTGTGCCCATGCCATACTCTGCAGACTGGGTAATTATGTGATAGGCTTTCCTTTAAAAAAATCTTTCTTGATATCCAGGGGTGGCGCTAGAGACAAACCTTCAAGGTGCCGAAGTTTTTATTCTCCGTAACTGCCGACGCTAGATGTATCAAATTGCCGACAGAAAGAAAATTCGATTTGCCCCCATACAGCAGGCAGGGCCGCCGCGAGGCAAGCCTCGTTTGGGGGGGGGTGTGGAATGCAAATTTACCTGATTAAAAAATTATTGCATGAAACTTTTTAGCTGGTGTCACAAACCTCTGCAATACATTTTGTCAATCTAACTCTGTATGATAATAACCGACTTTCCTAATAGTCTTGTCAAATCTCTATATCGGGACGGGCAAAATATATAGTCACTACCTGAGGCGGCACCATGGTTGCCGCGGAAGGGGCAGGAAATTTTCGAATTTTGATGCTTCTAGTTCCCTGGAAAATGCACTCTTTGAAGCAGATTTCACTAAAGCAATCATCCTAATCCTATTGAAAATTATTGTCTTTTTGCAAAACTTTTTTACAGCAGATAAAAACAACAATTTCGCCGTGGTCTTGAAAAATACCAGGTTGTCAATTACTTTTAAATTTAGATCCCTCTCTCCATCTTAGCATGCCTTATGAATGTTAAGAAAAATCTGGAGCTCATAGTGAATTGCAGTTGACGCTTCTACTGAGAAACTTTAGGAGAAATGGATACGAGGCACAATTTTACCTAAGATTGCTTGATCCTTTATTGATTTTATGACAGGAAGGTCTCTGAAATACCTAAAGCGTTTCTTACACCGAGCGGATTTTACCTGAAATTCCCTATTGAGATACTATTGGGGTGGGTGTGACAACCCCCAGTCGCGACGCCCCTGAGCAGCACCTCCAATGAAGGAGCACCGATAAAGAGCATTTTTCCAAAAGCAAGCAAGCATATAGAGCAAGCAATAAAGCATTTTTACAAAATCGTTTGTTGTGGGTGCAAAATTCTCCCTCCCCGCTCCCACTTTCCAACCTGTGTCAGAGTCCACGAGATTTTCTCGGCAATTTGTGCCTTGTAAGAAACTTAATGCGCAAATATTGCCTATTGTTGAATTTTTCTTCCTATCTATTTTAGAAGAAGTTAATCGACGGTTTTCTCTAAACCATTTGTTTGTTGCGAGCTATGCGGTGAACAATGCTATTGAAAAATAGTTGACGAAAAAGGACAAAAAGTGCTTTTTGAAAAAATTATTAAGCAAAATGTGCTCATGATCGAAATGTTTTCATTGGCAATAATAATGTCTTGAAACGAAAAGAGAATCCCTTAAGAAGAAAATTCATTAAAGACTTTATTTATGACAGCGTGATTTTGCTGTTGTTAGGGTAAATTTCCTTGAAACGGTCCAAAACATGATCCAAATCAAGCATCTCTGCATGTTTCGCATGAATTCCAAGCAGCAACAGGGATTTCAACCGAGAGGAGCACGATGGTATTGTGGGTCATGCGAAGGAGCACCATGAAATTAAGTCACAGCTTTCACGGAAGCGACAGGATATAATGCCACTATGACAGTAATATTGCCGAAGAAAAGCCATTGAGAAAACCATAAACCAGCCAGTGCAGTTTTCTCCTCGATTATTTATGTCATTCAAACAACATGTAAACCGGGTGACATCCATCAAGTGCCGACGGTATTGAGAAAGCAAAAATTGATTGGCTGCCGACGGGGGGGCTAACAAAAATCTAGGGGGGGGCTAAAGCCCCCCCTTGCCCCCCCATGCCGCCACTCCTGTTGATATCACAAAACTTTCAAAACAATTCCACCTCCCCACACCCTCTGTAGCACACTACCCCTCTATCCATCAGCTAATTTGATAAATCCAAGAATGAGGAAGAAACCCTAGCAACTGCACAATGCTTTAAAATTCTCACCAACATATGATGTTAAGGTTATGGTAAACGTTTCTGACACGATATTTGGTTTTCTCTCCCTAAAAGCAAAACTATTAATGGAATCAGATTAAACTATACATCATTCCATGGACAAGAATGTGGTGATTCCAATCATATCAAAATAATTGGCAAATATTGTAAAATAATACTTTTGAGGCAAATTTATTGCTTAAATAAGTGTACCATCTTCAAAAGTTATTTTGTACTCTTGCCTTTGAGGTAACAAAATCTGACTTATGTCAGCAGAAAGCACAGATCCTTAGCTACCAAAGTTTGTCTCAGATTTTTTCAAATATCTCTCCCCTGAAAACTATACCCTGTCAAAAATTGGCAAATAATCTCTCTTCCCTGTCATAGCTGTATTTGGCTATAAAAGATAGACCAGAGCAAATACAAAAAATTTTGAGACGCAATGTGCTTATCCCACATCTGTCCTGGCAGTGTGAAAAGTTTTGAGCCATTTGATTAATGCCTTGGGTACAAAATAGCTTTTTTGTACCTGTATGTAGACGAATTGTAAGCCCGGAGAAAACGGGATTTTACTGATCGCACTTGCAAGTTAAAATCATAAACCATTTAAGATTGATAAGCCTGTTTAAATAAACACTGTAATTGGCTTAACAAGTCAAGAGATTTTCAAACCTCAACTAAAAGTTTTGATAAAGAAATTATGGAAACCTTCGTTTACATGGGATTTTTTCCAATTTCTGTTAGTTTCAAATTTGGTATCATTGTGTGCCTTGAAAGTTCGGCTACTTAAACATGAAATAATCAAAAAAGGATGTTTTCATCCAGAAAACGTTTACCGTAACCTTAAACCATTCCTCACACAATGAATAAGTGACCCCTGGATGCTTTTAAAGATATGTAGCATGTTTCTCTAGAAACATTTGGCATTCAGGGCTGTTTGAGTCAACTCTCATGCAAGAATTGAAAATTCTTAGGAAAGGAAGAGAGTTTGTCCAATAATGTTAATGCACATCCAAAATTTTTCCAAAAAAATAAGGCTACACATTGAGGGAATATGATGTCCTATTATGTGAATTTTATTTTTAGTAAAGGCATGGGCTTTCTTTTTATTATTTTTGCAATTTTCTTCACTGACTACAAGTGTTTCTACCTTAATAATCCACTCACCATACACTGCCTTTTAGCAAGTTAGGACCCCTCAAAACTTTCCAGCGCTCTCAAACTGTAAAAATGCTTAATCCAGTTTGATAACAGAACCAAAAAAGAGCCACTGAAGTGCCATTTTTGCTCTTGTTGTGATATGCCTAACAACCTCAAGTGCAGATGAATTTATATAAAGATGTTACACAGGTGCACATCTTGCCTCTCCTGCAAACTAGACACCCAGAGAAACATTTGATATCTTTTGCATGCACAGTTTGCAAAAAGGAAGTAATAACCAAATCGAGGCCTCCATGAAAAGTTTTTTATTTTGGAAATAAGAGTTTAGAAATATATCTTACTTGTGATTGGTATCTTTGAATTGTACTTTCTTTAGAGTTTCATTCATTTGTTTAGATTGAATGCCATAATGAATGGATTATACAGATAAATTTTATTTTTAACCATTTGGCCTTCTATTGTGTATTGTAGATTTCAAACTTTTGAATGCTCAATATCTACTCAATTTTCAGTTGCAAATGAATTCATTATTTTGCTTCTCTTTTATGATGGTTGCTTTATTCAACTTTTTTCTTTGTCTGATGGTGAATCCTTAGACAGAATATTTTGATTTAGGAGTGTTTGCAAAAATTGCCTTTTTATAGCCCTCAGAACTTCCAAACCTTTTCCAAGTTAATTGTAGTGCATACTCCATATTTTTTCTGCTTAGAAGCAGTAAGGAGCAAATTTTCAATTCTGAAACAAGTTTAACAATCATTAAGAAACCCTTTTTCAGTCCTATGAGGTATCAATACCCACCATATCCTTAATAGTTACCCCCTTCCAGATTTTGTTTAAATTAAGTTGATCAAATACAATAAAAATAAAATGTCATAAATATTTTTTGATAAATTTTGAACAAAAAGGTAATTAAAAGTTTCCAGGTTTAACAAAATAATGATAAATATATTTTTGGAAAATATTGCAGAGTAAATTTACATACTCTTTTGGTCCCCTTTTGTAGTGATGACATCTATGGTTTAATAGAAATTTATGGTTTAATAGAAATTTAAATTTTGTTCTCTTAGGGCTGGCTTCATACTTGGTGGTGCTGGTATATTTGTCCTGCTAATGCCATGGATGGATAGAGAAAGAGAAAAAAGACAGAAAAAAGAAGCTGAAGAATTGCAATTACTTTCTGAGAACAATAGGACTTTTAAAGAGAATAGTAATACTGGAACAACATTAACACAAAAAGTAGAAGAACTGAATATAAAAGCTTCAAGTCCATTGCCGTGATATGGATTGAAATATTGGAGTGTTGAATAAAGAAGTGTAAAATAATGCACTTCTTTAGCATATTATATTTTACTGTTGTTTATAACATTTCTGGATAAATTTTTACTGTCTGATCTGACCCTTTGATTGACTAGTGTTTATTCACTCTTTACATTATTTTATTTGCTAGTGCATATATATATTCTTTTGAGGGTTGAGAATAAAATTAATCCTTCAAGATAACTTTTTTCAACTTTATAAATGTTTGAATAAAATGAAATTCCAAATGGAATGATAAATTTTAGTTGTATATCAAAAGGATGTGTGGACATATTGATTAATGAATTTTGTTCTAAACATGGAATTGATGATGCTATTTAATAGATTAATAATTAGAAAAGCCAAAAAGGAGATAAAGTTCTGTTCTTTTTGGTAAGAAGTGGAGTGAGAACAAGTCTGGAGCAGACCCCCCCCCCAACCTCCCTCCCTCTAGAATATGAGCTGGCACTAGAATAGGAAGATGGAGGGAGGTTCGTCCAGAGATCAAAATAGAATACTCTGTAATGGAAACAAGGATATTTTGCCTGTTTTTCACATATTTTTTCGATATCAAACATCAAAAACAATTATTTTTCTTTAGCTGTTTATTCATTTTTGCAAAATAAGTGTTAAATATTTTTATTGTATCTACACTTGCAGATGAAAAGTATTATCCCAATGATTGATAGATATAGAATTATTGTTCTAGGTTGTAAGCCATCTTTGACCCTTAAATTTAATTGGAGATTTATAATGTTAGGCCTTGAGATAGCCTGCAGCCCTCAACCAGTACACTCTTTCATCATCATTCCAATTCTTATAAAACACTGTTCCAACCTTTGAGTACTTTAGAGACTTTATGTAGTTTAAGCATTCTACACACTTTCAATAGAAGGAAGTAGCAAGCCTGCCAAGTATGTGAAAATGATGATAATAATATTGAGAATTTGTATCATGAAATTGTATTTGTATTCATCACACATCATTCAACGTAGAATCTAACTCAATTAAGTGAAAACTTAGATAACAGGAATTTTTAAAGGCAATGTTTTGGCATATTGAATTGCAAAATCCCTTCAAGCCGAAGAAATCAGGTTTTCCTTATATATTTCCAGTAATTTACTCCAACAGGAAATTACTCCCAAAGTAAGGATGACCACAGACTTTTTCCTCCAAGACTTGATTTAGAATTTGAAAACTTTTAATTGTTTTCATCATGCTGAAGATGAGAAGGGATATACTGCAGTCCATAAATGCAATCCAGATTTGTACATTTCTTCAGCTTGAACAATTACCTTCTAATTTTGAGTCATTGATGAGGCATTTTAGTTGTGTAGTTGTTCAGAGAAACATGTTCTGTTTGTAGCTTTTACAAAATGAATTCAACCTGACAGAATTTAAGCAAAAAAGATAGACCAAACAATTTTTCTCAAATTTTGCCTTTTTTTTACAAATATCATTGTAGGAGTAGGTTCTTATACAAGACAATTTCTTGTTATTTTTTCCTTGAAATTGCAGATAATTGTTCATTTCACCATCAAGTAATTGTTTAAACGCAGATAGTTCTAAAATTGTTCTGACGATGAGCATGGAAATCCATGATTAAGGATTTCTGGCAACTGAAAGAAAATACAACGTTCAGTCACTGAAACATCTCTGGTGTAAATGCAGGTATGTAGAAAACCCATGTTTCCTAAACTGTCTTCTGTCATCATGATTCATTAATCACGAAATTGCCACTCTTGTCTACACATTGGACAAAGCTGTTGCAGTTGCTGCGAAGTCAACCATTTTAATATGCAGTGCATATGGAACACATGAGTACATTTTCCCCAGACCAGAGGACAGTCATCTCCTGGTGTTTTACAATCAGGACAGCAGCTATCAAATTGCATCCTGCAAATACCACAGTTTTCGTCATTTGCAGTCCAATGCCATGTTGCTACAGCTGTCCATTTCTTCACTGTGACCTTCATTACCTCTGTTTTTGTAAGATATAAAGCGGATTTACTACCAAACACCAACCATCACAGTCTGTTTACTGGCCTGCCTAAATCACCTTCAAGATACTGCGAAGGAGAATTGTCGAAATGTGAGCCACCTTAAGTGCGCGGAATCTCCATTTACCGTCCGAGAATCGTTGGAGAGACAGTATCTTTTACTTGCTTTCCTACTAATCGAGTGCTAGATACCTTACTTCACCTGATACCTTTTTATACATTGGAGGAAACCTTCATATTTTTGTGAAAGATTGCTGTGATATTGTAACTCGTGAAAGAATCGTCTAATTGGACGAAACGTTTAGGCCATCTCAGCACCATCACGATCTGATCGTTATGGCTTCGAGGTAAGAGGACTCAATTTTAATTTTAGCATCAAATAAACTACCAAGTCAAGTAGGAATTTTAAAAGCCAGAATATTATCTGATAGATTTTGCCTTGTTTATTGATCACCGATTCTTATTGCGTTTGACAACGGATTAAATCAAAACACTCTGTCCAGTCAGCAGACCAAGATTCAGATTTTGCATCAGATTCGCCATAAGATTCACACACAAAGTCGTATTAAATACCAACTTCAACTACAGACGTATTATTTAGAAAATCAACACGGAAAGTGAGTTTGCCCATAGTGCTTTCAAATAATTAATTTTTATAGTGGCGGCTGAATTCCCTATTTTATGGGGTGTATCATGTGGTTTGGCCAGGCTTCATTCAAGAGGTTATTTTTGCAATGGGTGTCGTAAATGATTTTGTGCTAAGGGAACTCAATTTTGCACAGGGACTGGTTCCAGACTCCAGTATGCATTCCAGCATACATAAATGTTTGTTAGTTGGCATGAAAAGAATAAAATAAAGACTCATAAACCAAAATTTTTGCTATTAATCAGTTTTATTTGTCTGGCGTACAATATTTACAGTTTTACCAACTACTCATATTTTTGGCGTACCTAAACAAATGCCCTTTTAGACCTTCAGCGTACAGTTCTCATAAAATGCACCCTGGTCCAGAATGAATTTTTTTGTCAGGAGCATGCCCCAAGATCATAACGATCACATAATTTTGGCCCGCCTGGCCTGGACTATTTTTGTGTTTTTGATAAAGGTACTTCATTTTGGGGTAATTCCCGATTGGAGTCCATGTAGCTTACACCAGATATATATATGCGGTGTGGACTAAGAATTTCCCATTCTATTTCTATTGTATTGGCATATATCCGGTGTGAGCTTTACATATATTCCACTCTGAAGGGTAATTTTAGTTTGAATAGCTGGGCCCGAGCTACTGTCAATGCGGTTGCCAAGTTTTATTATTTTTAGAAAATCAATGAATTCATCATTTAGCCAAGCTACTTCGATCTCATTCCATTTCAAATAAATTCTGATAAACTCTGAAGCATACTTTCTGTTTCACACCAGTCTAGGCCAAGATAATCATGATGTCCATACCAACCACCATCAATATATATGGCAGGATTTTGAAATAAACAAAGATATTTATATATAGAAATAGTAGAAAGAAATAATAGAAAGAAATAAGAGAAAAATATAGAAATAAAACTTGATTATCAATTAGAATGGAAGACTTAAATTCCCTCAAAAACACTAGCAAGTTTATAAATCCTATCTTTATGTTTACAAGGGCTGTTCAAAGGTTTCTGCCCACTATGTAACATCAAGTAATTGCTTAAGCACAGATAGTTCTAAATGAGCTGGCACCAGCTATGATAGCAGCTATTTATCACCAGCTATGATAGCAGTGCATAGAAAAACCAGCCATGTTTTCCTCGGTCTAAGATTTTAGTCAATCACATCTAACAACAAGGTCCAAATCTGCAAGCTCACAATTCAGTTTTTAAATGCAAAGAAGAAAAAACTGGGATACCAAGTTTTTTTTTTCATTTTTGAACATTTTGCAAGTACATTTCATAAAATACCAAGAACACCTATATATTCTAATGTCAAATGGAAATTTCATCAACCACCATTGTCGCAGTTGTAAATGTAGACTTATCATCCGATCTGATTAAGAAGACATTGTAGGCCCTATTTTTTGAAAATATGTTGTCTTTAGATTAGGTCTGATATTGCTAAAGAATAACCTCAGAGATGAAGTATATAATTTTTGTGTTTTCGATGAGTTGTTGTCTATCATAACTTAAGTCTCTTATAACTAAGGTTTAGCTTTGCTTGAACAACAATTTCATCATTTGTAGTGAAGAATATGCAAGCTCTGAAGGGGAAGTCAGGAAGTTTAAAAGCTATGTTCAGGTGAGAGGATAAAACATATTTTGATACTCAGTGTGTACGCCTGCATTGTAGGGTCTCACAATGAGCATATCGTTTATTGCAGTCCTGGTAATATTAGGTGTGCAATGACAGTGCACGCTTCCACACATGCCTAAAATTTCTGAGGCATGCTTTTTATTGCATGTGCAGTTCCATGTTTTGACTTTCTCTTCTTTTTCTCATTTGTTTCTTTACTATTTCTTGTTTTTTTCTCTAAAGTAATTTTTAATTTCTTTGCAAGTGTTATCTTTATGGCATTTCCAGGGGGCCTTATAATGCTTAAAGGCTTGGTTTCGGTTACCCATTTTTCGTATGTCTCCGTTTTTTCATTCGGCTTTTTTATTTTATTGAACCATTCCCATTACTCCTGACAACTCCTTGGTGAAAATGGCCAAGTTGAAAATGTTGGCATTAGCTGGATATTCACTCTCCCCCTCACTCCCAGGCAAGAGGTCCACTTTCATGAAAGGAAGACAAATTGTAAACTTATGGCCTACAAACACCTATTTTTTGATGCTCTGTCACTGAAGGCAATTTGAAATTCAGTTTACAGAATGTCAGAAACAAATTTATTACCAAATATCATCAAATAACATCGATAACAGATTTGATTCTTGAGTTTGATGTTATTTTTCAGGGTATTTATAAATAACCTCTATGTGTTTATCAAAGAGATAGACCGTTTTTGTATATACATCGTTATTGTAAAGGAAATGTATGTTCTTTTGAGAAATAATATTAACAAGCTATTTTATTATCTGCTAAAACTATCAGTGGAACAGGAAATGAGTGTGCATGCAAGCAATAACAGATAGCTTAAAATAGTAAGAATGAGACAGGACACTGTAAATAACCATGTAAGCATGCAGATTACACCCTATATGCGAAGCAATTTAGACCATATGAATGTGTTTTCTAGCTTGTAACTGTGTTTTACGGAGTAAATATGAAAGTACACCTTAAATATGTAACAAAGACCGTATTTATGAAACATCATCCACTATGGCGGGGGATGTCCCTACACGAAACTTTGTCATTTTAAAAAAATTTAGATAAGATATCCCTTTTGTCATCAAAGGAGTAATAATGCATACAAAATTGATGAGGTAGTTAATAACGAGAAAGAACTGCTGCGTTATACGGGCAAATGGTGATGTGAAAGTAAATACATTAAACATCAAACTTCAGTTATTTTATTTAATCGAAGTTTCATCGTATGGGACATATTGAGGATCATCCAGCTCTATAATCGGGGCAAATCGATGTTTTGTTTGTCTGTTTTCAAACTTCATGTATTTACTGCAATTATGATTTTCCCAATGGTAATGTTTCAGATTCCAGTAGAGAAGCCCTCTGGAAGCAGAGAAGAGAGGGAAAAAAGAAGATCAATCTCTCCAAGGTAAATTTAAAGTTTATGTCTATTTTTCAATGATGTTCACCAAAGTGGCCAAACATGTACAATCAAACAAAAGTCAAGGTTGAGCAAAACACACTGCTCTAACTTTTACATAATACTAAAATTTTAGAACTTTTATTAATGTATTAATAACTGGATGCTGATATAATTTTTTGTCTTTTTAGGGATAGCAAATCTAGGGGTGACAGAAGAAGAAGAAGAGAAGACAGAAGATATTCAGATAGTGACGAAGAATATTATAAAAGGAAACGAAGAGTTAAAAGCTTCCTCGACGAAAAGGAAAATAAAGGGGAAGAATTTAATCAGTCACCAAGGGATGATGGATCAGAAAGGGAATCACAGGAAAAGTTCACCAAGCAGCAAGAAAAGAGACGAGATCGTGGAGAAATTGAGGAAGGTGAGATTGAAGAGGGAGGAATTGGGGACAATGGTGATAGGTACTTTGAACAGAGGCGTGATGGGAAAGACAGGGACCGTAGAGACAGACATAGAGATGACAGTCGTAGAAACAGAGAGAGACAAAGGGAAAGGAGGAGAGACTTTAGAGAAGATGATGACGATTATGAAGAAAGAATCAGGAGGGATCGTAGGAGGGACCAAAACAGGAATGAGGATGAAGAAGGTGCTTTGAAAAGTACAGGAGAAAATACCACTGGTAACAAGAAGGAAGACGACAAAGTAGAAAAGAAAAAGAATGTAATGGATATTCTCACAAGAACAGGTAAGAAGTTTAAATGACGAATTTTATGTTGGTAGTCCCTGATGTGTATACCTACATATCAGCTCAATGGTTGATTACCACAAGCAAAGTCATGCAAAAAAACGATTGTGGACACATTTTCTATGCTTTTTTCATTGTTAAGATAGTAATAACCAATTGGGCAGAAGTAAGCTAAGCATGTTTCTAAGCTCTGCCACTGAATCATCGAAAATTCAACTGAGAAACTTGAAATGCAAGGAAGAGTTTCAGAACTTTTACTTACAATAGATTTTTTTTGTATTCCAATGTTTCAAGAGCGACAACAGTGAGACTACATGTCAGATCTAGTATTTTAAATAAGTGGTTCGGCTCAGCTCAGTATTTGGTTTAACATAATTTACTCCAAACATATAATTTATGTTTGACACCGAGTTATATTGCAGAAAGGTTTTTGCTATAAATCTTCGGTCAATTTGCTTATTATTTTCTGTCCTCTCGTATTTGAATATAATTTTTTTGACGTAATACTTATTTTATTTTTATCTTTTTCAAACATTTCAGGTGGTGCATACATACCTCCTGCAAGACTCAGGCTAATGCAGGAATCAATCAAAGATAAATCCAGGTATGTCATATTGGCAGATAGCCAGTATCGCCTGTATCAAAACCTCTGTTTTAATAAGCTCATCTTTTTGGAAGTGAACCTTTCAAAATGGAGGTAAAAAGCTCATGATCCAAAGGGACATCTTTTTTATGTGAGGTAGAAAGCCCCAAATCTATATGAAGTTCTTTGGAGGATTAGAGCTGTCTAATTTTTCAAGTAGCACGACTACAAGTTACTGCCCTTTTAGTGTTAAGTCAGTGCTTAGTAGGAACGTAGCTAAGACTTAAAAAATGGCATTTATGATGCTTTGACTGTCCATCAAAAACAAAACAAGTTTATATGATGAATAATAGATACATGATAACTGCGAATAGAATAAATGACATTGATACAAGCCTTCAAAGTTAGAGATAAAGCGTAAGAATGCGATTCATGTTACGGATTTGATTACTCTTCGATTACTTACGGATTCGAGTGTCTGAGTGTTTCTGAAGGTGTACTCTTGCTTCAATACACAACAAAACCCATGTCATTTCATATTAGGTTCATTTTGAATAAGAATATGCCCTTTGGATAAGAATGTTACTTGCAGATGCATTTAAAGTAAACATACTCTATAATTAAAGTTTCGTATCCAAGAAAAAAATTAGTTTATTTTTTATATGGAGCTTGTTGTTCTACGGGCAAGATACAATGACATTGACAAGAGCTAAAAAGGAAAATTACAAAAATGCGAAAAGAGGTTCTAGGATAGAGTATTATATACTTGTTCAAGAGATGAAATACGAGATGAAGATTGATTGGATAGAGTACGAGAAAGAAGATTTCTAGCTAATCAATTAACAAATGAATTGCCTATAAGCGCTATGAGACAAGTAAACCTGTTTAGTGGCCTTAGTAGGATGAGTACATGGACAGAGACCCATTGGAAGATCTCGAACTAGAATTTTACTGCTGATTTGAAAGGAAGCCAGGTTTGATGTCACGTGATGTCAAGAAATGTCACGTGACATTTCGGATATTTTTTGCTTTGGTATAGGGCATATCTCATCATTTTGTTTGCAATTTTGTCCTATTTTGAGCAGTGTTTGAAGTTTAACCTGTTTGCATCAACTTATGGAAAATCACGAACTTGAATATAAAAGCCTTTGGTTTATTTTATTTTTTCAGTGTTGAATACCAAAGGATGGCTTGGGAGGCCTTGAAAAAGAGCATCAATGGGTTGGTGAATAAGGTATGGAAAGGATAGCATTAATTGTCAACATCCAGCTTTATTTTCAACGAAGTAGATTCCTTAATGGTTGTACATGGATTCATTTAGAAGTTCCTTACAAATTATTATATTACTTTCAGTACAAAAGTACAAAAATGACTTTAATTAACATTTACTACTTAGTCTATTAACGATGCCATCTCGCTCTATTTTTTTATTTAAGGAACATGCTACTGTTAGCCATTAAACTGCAATATTTTTCATAATATTAAGCCTCCTTTTATCATTCATAACCTGATATGACTATCTCTACAAAATACTTTCCACGCACAAAGAAAGAGCAATTTTTGGAACATTTTTTCCTTTTTGAATAACCTGTGTTTCCTATTTTTCTATTAACTGTGATTTTTGTCGTGATAATTAATTATTCCTTGGAGTACATGATTCCTGAATTTTTTTAGATTAACGTGGCAAATATTGCAAACATAATCCAAGAACTTTTTGAAGAGAATATTGTTCGAGCAAGGTGAGTTTTTTTGACATATTTGCAGCCAGTTACTTTCCTCCGTAATAACATTCCTTTTCTAAAAATTGTTCTTATATTCATTGGTTCTATAAACAAAAAGAATAAATCGTTGCAAAAGATCAGTACGCAAAATATGTCCAGGGACATCATTGATCCAAGAAAATTAAAAATCAACCAAAAGCTCAAACTTATCTGTTGATGCCTACACTGCTAACATAGATTTCTGCAATCTGATACCTTCCCCTAGTTTGTACCCCTTGGTAATATAATTAAAGCGGGAGTTGCGTCTAGTTGCTTAATGATCGTATTAAGCATAATGCTCCGAGTAGCCGCTTAGAAATATTTCTTCTACGCAACAAGGAATGCACTACTATAAAGTCTGTATTTATATATAAACTTACAAAGTCTCATAGTGCTTTTGCAGTGATGATACCATGAATTTCCGCTTTTCGAATCCTATCACGTGACATTTTTTCTTTGCAGAGGCCTGTTTTGCCAGTCAGTAATGCGTGCTCAAGTTGCCTCTCCAATCTTCACAAACGTCTATTCAGCCTTGATCTCTATCGTCAATACCAAAGTGAGTTATAGGCACTTTGATATTTTGAATATTATCCTTACGTATCATAGGGTTTTTTCTTTTGAAAGTTAGTATTTATTTGATATACGCTCAGTATTTTCTGTGTTACGATCATACCTTGTCAAACCGTGCATACTTCGCTCGGTGACAAGATTTAAAAAAAAAAATACAAATTGATGATTGTAAACTGGCTGTGTGCAACCAGGACCGAGGAATAGAGCTTTGCCCCCTGTGTTATTTGGCCAGATATCAGATTGGCTTCACCTTCTCTGTAAGATAGTATATTTTCAATCAAATTCAACGGCAGTGGACCCATTACATGTGATGTGCCGATTTCTGACGTATGAAAAATAATATATTCTTTATTCTGGCTTCAACGACTATTTTACCTATATTATTGCTAAGAAAGAAACTGATTTTTCAGAAAGAGCTGTCTCGATTCAGATTTTGCGATAAATAAAATTTGCTTCTTAACTTAATTATTGTTGGCTATACTCTTTAAATAATTCAAATAAATTTTCTCAATACGTTTCTTTTTCCTTGCTTTAGTTTCCCAAAATTGGTGAGCTGATTTTACGCCGACTGATCCTACAGTTCCGGAGGGCTTTCCGAAGAAACGACAAAGTAAGTTTCTTTGGAAATTGTTATACAGTTTTTATTAATCAAAACATTGATAGATGCTTTATAATAAAAAGTAGATTCAGCCTTTAGGACAATCCCTTACTTCGCCTTTGAATATCTGCATCCCCCTTTCCTAAAATCCTGCAAAACTTGCTCGCCCATTGGCTGACAATAGTTCTGACAAGTGATGCTAGAGCTAGGTATGATTTAAGGCTGTAACATCTGTGGAGTTTATGGGTCTGTGACATCTGTGCAGTGTAGGAATCGATTGAATTATAAGATCTTGTACAGTTGATTTATACAGAAAATACTCGATTTGCCTTTTATATCATTTTGATTAGCCTGTTCTGATCATAGTATAACATTCATTCTTCTCAAATGGACATTAGACTTGGAAACTCTTTTTTCTTTTGTTCTAGACTGTCTGCCTCAACAGCGCCAAGTTTATTGCTCATCTCGTCAACCAACAAGTTGTGAGTGCCAATGTTGTCAATTCAATTATGTTTTCTTTTTATTTGTTGAGATATATCTACCAAGAGTTGTATTTATTCCGAGTTAATTATGCCGATTAAGGCAGAGATAAAGCTTTTAACTGCTTCTTTTTAATGTATCCACTGCCCACGTTCGTATGCAGAAAAAATTGTCTAATTGAAATGTTCATCCACGCCACAGTTTCTCTTTGAACGTTAAAAGGTATTCAAATGATTGGCCTAATTTAGGTCATACCTCTATGAAAGGTTAAAAGTGTGCTCGAACATCAATCAGTTTGGATTCTGTCAAGTATCATTGACTTATTAAGTAATCAACATATACAACGAAGAATGTTTAAGCCTGGATAATCGTTTCTGTATTCCATTGTTTAAAGAGCGGCAACAGTCACATGACTACATGTTAGATTGAGTACTTTAAATATAAGGTTCACTTCTCTAAACATATGATTTTTTGATATCAAGTTAAATTATAAATATTTTTGCGAGAAATGGTATCATTTATTTATCAAGTATATAATTAACATACAACACGAAGAATGTTTAGGTCTGAATACTCATACTCTTAGGTCTGAATTCTCTGTTTTCCCAAATATTGAAAGCAGCTTTAAGTTATTTTTATTGTTCATAAATAACTTCAGACTTTGATAACGTTCAATACAAGCTTGAATAAAACAACTAACTTGTATCTTAACGGCTCTTGTGCAACTGGCATGCTTTGCGACTTTATTTTCAAAACCTTTTTTATATCATACTGCACCAAATTACCAAATACAGCCTATTTCTCATCGCGCAAGAGCCTTAAATTAATCAATGTGTTTTTGCTAATCTTTGCATTAGGAAGTCAGCAAAGATATTCTTTATAGAACAATATCCTTTTTTCTTTTCTCAAAAGGCACACGAATTATTGTCGTTAGAAGTTTTAACATTGCTGCTGCAGAAACCAACTGATGACAGTGTAGAAGTTGCTGTAAGTTTATCTTTTTCTCACTTCCTCCCTTGTCGTAGTCATCGTTTTCTGCATAATTTGTTTTCTTTAACAAATGAAAGTTTTTTTTTGCGATCTTGGGTTATTTCAGCTAAATGTTAAGACTCTTTCTTGTCGTGATTGCTCCTAGTTTGCCACTTTGCTCCTTCTGCTGTCATCAAGAAAAAGTTTCGTTTCTTCTCTTCCAAAAAGTCATACAGATGAAAATTCATTAATTTCGATCCTTTTAAATTTCACCTGTTTCGAGCCTGAATTGTATTTTAAAAAGTCATTACTTTAAGAATCGTGCTTTCTTGCTTTCTTTGCCCATTTCATTAGGCCATTGCTACATGTCCCAGTATCTTGATCTTTTTATATGTTCATAGGTTGGCTTTTTAAAAGAGGTTGGACAGAAGCTCAGTGAGGTATCTCCAAGAGGACTTAATGGTACGCAGCGTTACATAAAGTTTGTTTCATGATTTTGTTATAGCGGCTACACCGCCTTTATTCAGTTGAAATGCTTTTTTCTCCCATGCCTTTTTGCAGCTTCTACGTTTTAAAGCATTTTTGACACGGATGCTTTGTAGATTTAGATGATATGAACAAAGAAATAGGGCTTGCACGGCTAGGGGGAGGGTAGGGGTCTGTTGCTTGTGCAACTGTTTACTGGTCAAATAAAATTGTCATCTCTTCCTGTGGTTTTTGTTAAGGATTAAATAGCATTTCTTGAAGGGAGTACATTAAACACGTGGCCATATTGGACACAGGGGGACCAAGCTGACTGTCTCCTTAACAGTGATGTTTGTTATTTGAAGACTTTGTATCCCGGGTTTTTTCTTTAGATGAGATTATTTGTCTGTTGCTTTGGGTGCCTGCCAATGGGAAGGTAGAGGTTTAACTAGTTTTTGCTTCGATAATATTTCATGTTTTGCTGTTCTCATAAAAATTAAACGAACCATCATATGCAAACGCCAGGACACCCCTGCTTCTCGAGAGTGCATGTCAATGTTTTCCCTTATTGTAATCCCGGCAACTAGACTATAAAGTCTTACCGTTGAGTCAAGTCCATTAACGATACCTTATTATTTTAATCAGCTGTGTTCGAGAGGTTGCGTAATATTCTGAATGAAGGAGAAGTCGATAAAAGAGTACAGTACATGCTGGAAGTGATGTTTGCTGTCAGAAAAGATGGCTTTAAGGTGAGCATAAAAGAAAAATTAGATCTCATTTACAATTATCTAGCCAAGAATAGCTTTTTTGCTAGACCATTTGGAAAGAAAGAGAAAACTTGCTTCGAGCCTTCGACTACTATGGAGATTGTCTCAGCTAAAGAGATGTTGCTCTGAAAGTGGACAATCTCATAGTGCCAAAATAGAAGATTATAATCCTATGCTAACAAACTAAGAATAATTGTGAGGCTCGTTGGATTACTTAGATTGCATAAAATCTATACAAACACTACATGATTAATTGAAAGATGTGTAGGATTTTTTGAATCATCATCGCAGGATTATTTGTAGACCTTGATGAATGGGAAGGGTTGCGCACATTTGCTACCACATTACTGCAGAACTGCAGCATTAATGCCTCTATCTTATTCACAACCCTATACCACCATCATAAGATTAATTTCAGGATTACTTATCACCTAGGAAACTTAGAAGGTCGATTTGATATTGCTGTACTTTACCTGTTAACTTGTGTCTCAGCAAATGAAACTATGTATCACAATAGACCGTCGAATACTTATATAGCTTGTTTACATCTCTTTTCCAAATGCCTTGACAGTTTAAAAATATGCCCACGTCATATGAAAAATATATATTCAACACCTTCCTGAAAAAATGACATGATTTTTTTAGTGTGACTTTATAAAGCTAGGTTGCTCCAGAAGCCATCATTGCTCCAGAATAGAGCTATGGCTTTCGCCTTTGTAAAAAAATAGACATCAGAGATTGGTAAACAGATGCATTTGTTTTCAATACAAATAGGAACGGCACCAATTAATGACAAATGTCGAAATTTTTTGTGTGTTAGGGTGACTTCAGGTCAGGACAAGTACGGTTTCCTTTACAGTAATATTTTTTGTTTATAAACGTTGATAGACATGCTGTGCAATGCTTTTAAGTATAGAGATGACATGTTTACGATTTTTCTTTTATTCTTGCAAGGATCACCCTGCAGTGATAAAAGAGCTCGATCTTGTCGAAGAAGATGATCAAATCACGCATTTGCTACGGTTAGACGACAGTGGTGCCACTGAAGAAATACTGAGTACGCCCTTCCGTTGCTAATTCCTATACTTGCATATTCTTGCATAGTCAAATGAGTCAATTTCCCATATCCTTCTGAGTTTTTTGTTTCTTAGCAGGTTTATTTAGGAGATCAAGGTACTACTTTTCACATTATTGTAAATAATTGTTGGTGGAGTAAATTCTCTACTTAGACCCCAGATAAGGTGAACTCAAGTTGGGTGGGACAGATCGTAGCTTTTACATTTGCTAAATGTGTCAGATTTTTAAGGTCTCGTTTGAGTCCCTCTATGAAAGTGTACTGTATATCCATTTCTGCATATTTAGCATTCACATAACGCACAATTTTACTCAATTTTCTCTGTGAGATTTTCGAACCAGTTGCAGAGATAAGTGGTCATTGAAACATGTTGTTTCAAATAACCTTCCGTTCTGAAGTAACGGTTAACTATCATTTTTTAACGTTATTTTGTTTCAATACCTCTTTTTCCTTCAATCGTTTGGGATCACGGACCATATGGCCTTTCTTAATGTCAGACAAAAGTGTATAAACATGCAGCAATAATTAAACAAACTGCTATACAAAGTTCTACCGAGCTATCACAGTACATAAGCATGCGATGGGTCCTAGGACATTCGCAGATCATAAGTGAATGATTGGATATAAAACTGTCTAATATTCATTTCTCTAAATAGGGAACCAATCAAAGTTTTAATTCTAAAAAGGAATTATGTCCTTGCGTGCAGGTCAATTCATAGACTAATGGAATGGAATTTTCAAGCAGGATTTGTCTTTGTTGATTTTCCTTGGTGATCAGATCCAGGCCTAACAAGATCAAAATTCAATAACCTTATAGGTTTCTCACCTGTTGTCTGCAAAATGCTAAAGTTTCAAGAATCTAGATACGCACAAACACTGTTTTATTGCTTTTAAAACATGTTTTAAATGGTTTCTTGCTAGATAAAACTGCCATAACAGTGCTCTGACTTTTTACTTAAACTCTTTTTAGATGTATTCAAACATGACCCAGATTATGAAGAAAATGAAGAGAAGTACAAGCAGATCAAGAAAGGTTTGTGCTTCCTTTTCAAATTAATGTAACAAATCAATGCCCTATAACACAGAAGTTTGCTCGATTACCATACCGTTGTAATTGAGAGGGATTTTTCTCTCACTGAACATTAATGCACCAGCGTGAGACGGACCAAATCGGGTTTTTAAAGAATCATTAAAAAGTTCTGTTTGAGTCTTGTCTTCTCATTGAAAATTCCTATTAACCATGGTACTTTTAAAAGGTATTAGAAAGGATGTTCATGTTTTTACTTCTATCCTATTTAATGGGTGCCAAAAGTACGTGAGCTAGATTTTATGGCAAAGGTCGGGTACCTGACCTGAGTTTCCATAATGTTATTCTTTCTTTTTTAATGTACTTATAGAAATCTCATGTATTTTTTAACATCTTATTGCTATTGTTTTGCATTAGTCCTTATCATGTTGGTCGTAGGATTTCATTAGCTGTAACTTAGCTATTTTAACATATATACGAAAGTAAATAAACTGATAGTAATAATGATCATAACGAAATTATGTCTATTCCTTTACCATTCAGTCTGCACCTTTAGGGTCACAGCTGAAAAGCTTATGACGTTGTCAATTCCAATTGATCTTCTTTTATAGAGATCCTTGGGGAAGGCAGTGACAATGAGTCTGGTGATGAGGGTGATTCTGGTGAAGATGATGATGATGATGATGATGACGATGAAGAAGCCGGTGGAGAGGGGGCCGAAGATGGTATGTATTGATCTTCAGTTTTTTTAGGATATGACTTTAGCTATAGTTTTCCCATTTGATATGAAATAAATTTATATTTTTGTCTTATTTTAGACTTGTTATCTGTAAGATATTCGTCAAACAGATATGTCATCAAAACTGCACTCCATGCTATCCACCAGTTTGGTATGCACATTGTGTGAACTGATGTTTAATTCCCATGCCGTAATGGAAGTGCAAGGTTTTGTATCATGGAGTTGCAACTTAGAGCCTATTCATTCCAACAATACCTTATAGCAATTACTTGTGAAAGTGAATATAAATTTTCATCAATCGTATTTTCTTAGGTGAAGAGAAAATGGACATCATTGACAAAACAGAAACAAATTTGGTCGCACTGAGGCGTACCATTTATTTAACGATCCAGTCAAGGTGAACCTTTTTCCTTTAAAATTCTAATTTTCTTTTTTTCCCAATTTTCTCTGAGTTTTTCAATAATTTTGCTCGAAAAAGACATTTAGACTCTGATTAACACAGACTCTCTGGAAACGATTCTGATTTCTGCTAAATCAAATTTTTTTTTTTTGCCAAGCTAAATGAAATGCAATTGCTTGCTTTTTTATTGCTGCATACAAATTTTGATTTGAAATATTTTTATGCCCCTTACTATCTTCGTAGTAGGCTATTTTGAGTTAATGAGCATAAACTCCTTGTCCCTCTTTTGTTACCTTAAAGTAGCCGTATGCTGGAAGATATTTTCAACATTGCCTCACCGTAATAGTTTGACTAAATCCTCATCTCACAGGCAAGCACCGTCTTTGGCATCGAGTTTTGAATAGCCCCCCTTTTTGCTTTCAGAATTCGGAAATGCACCCAGTCAATCACAATGTCTTTAAAACGCTTCTCTGCATGTTATCACCTATATGCAGTTTCATAAAACTTGATTTAAGATATTCTTTCTCCAATTAGCTTTCTATGCAGGTTTTTTGGTCAAAAGTTTTGCATGTCAAATACGCCCCAGTCTAAAGAAAATAGAGTCATGAATAGCTTTCTCTCCACTCGAGTAAGCTCCCCCCAAAAACTTTCTGCATAGAGTTTTCAATAAGCCATCCGCTTACCTAAAAGATTTCTGCCTTAAAATTTTTTTTTCCATTTTTTAAGTCTTGACTACGAAGAATGTGCCCATAAAATGATGAAAATGAATCTCAAGCCAGGACAAGAAGTAAGTTTCTTCGTCACAATATTCCAGTTATTTCCTCTTTGATTTTGTCGATATAGTGATTTCATAGTCGACATAGTTGCCACCGTCTTGAAAATATAGATCAAAGATCTGTGCACATGAATAATATACCTTACTTACTCGGGAAACTTGTCTTTGAAAAACAAATCTCGTTTGCCAAGATCGTCATAAGTTCACTCTTTCTCCTTCACTGTAAACTGTTCATCTAGCTGAGTATGCCTACTTTTGTATATAATTTTGGCTTGAATCATAAGTCAATAAGATAAATTGGAATTCCTTCCATTCGTCTGACGGTTGTGCATGCGTATTTCATCGGCTGTTGGGGCAGTCAGTGAAAACCCACTCTAAACGGCATTAACCGTTCTTTTCTTCCAACTTACCCGGACCTTCTTTGTTATGTTGCAAATAACAGGGAAATTGTCAAACTGATTCCTTGAAGGTCAGGTTGTAAATTTTCATAACAGAATGACACTTTGTTCAAAATAAAAACAGAATGAAACGGGTTAAAATGTACTGCATTAGCTGGCAAAATTGTGGTTGAGAGTTTTATAGAGGCTTGCTCCCAACAAACCACGCCCCTACCACCTTTCGAAAAAATCCCTCTGACGTGAAAAATGCTAAAAGCTTTTCAGTTGCATTTGAGATATAGTAGAATGAAGTTACTTCAATGTCTTGTTTAACAGGAATTAAGATATGGAGGGCGTCACAATCCTATATCTCTTGAACTTTTTTCCTCGAGCTTTATAAAATTAAAGAATCAGCGCTTTATTTAAGAATAAATACAGCCTTTCGACATCGCAGTCGTTAGAAAGTGGACATTGCATTTCATTCGTGAATTGTCATACAGTAAGCCGGATAATGACCTTAAACCTCTGACCTCATTCGGAGGACATATCGTGACCTTCGTTGTTTTGCTCTGCAGATTTTTCCAGCGACCTGTATGTTATCCCTTCTTCATTTCCGGGACTAATGTTTGATGACTTATGGAGCTTAAATCGAAATTAAACCGAAGAAATACAAATGTACTATTAACTGCAAAGAATGAGATTTCCGTGCACGAGACTAACTATTTCCTTCTTTGTGATTTCCGTTCCATTTTGAAAGATTTTATGTTGATTTATAGTATCAAGGCAGCCCGCTATCGGTTTATCGGATATAGCTTTAGACAGGCATTAGTCAAAGGGATCCTGGAATTGGTAATTACTTTATGTATGCCTCGGGAATGGTCTATTCGATTCTTCAACCCCCCCTTCGTGGCGAGTTCTTTTAAGGCTCCTCGCTTATGATCTCAGTTTTGTTTTGTTTTTTCATGCGAATATTGAATAATTTTGTTTTCCTTCACCTGAAGTTTTCCTAATTTTCCCGCACAAGCTTCAAAATCCAATAATGAAAGAAACCACACCTTTGCCCAAGTTTGAGTCCACTACACGTCTAAATTAGACTACACAAATTTTGCACATTGTCAATAGAATCCCATCTGCCCCGTTCCTGTTCTGTTTTCCTAAGTACCCAGGACAAGCCTTCAAATCCAGTAACGAAACCACACCTGTTCCCAAGGTTTGGTCCACTACACCACTAGACTAGATTACAGTAATTGTGTACATTGCCCATAGAATCCCCCTCTGCACTGTTCCGATCAATGTTATTTTATTGAATGTTAGGACCTTTGGTGTCCAATTAACTCTTATCAGTACGAAAGTAGGCCTTACTTTCCAGGACGCGCATAAGCCTTAATTTGTAATTTGATACCAGATTTTTTGTTTCTACTTGTTTCTCGCTATTTTAATGGGAAAGCTTCACTAGGCCTATCATTTTTCCTGGAAACTAGATAAAATATATTTGGACTTTGCTTTTATAATTCAGTTCGTTTTGTTGCGCGATCTGTATTTGAATGTGTATTACACAATCTTCCGCTGTTGAAATATCGTTTTTAGAACCTCTGACTTTGAAATATCGTTTTAAAATTCCTTTTTGACCTGGTTTCAAGGGCGCAGGTAGGAATTTCAAAGGGACAATCAAAATTAGACGAAAATGAGCACTAGGTAGGCCCATGGTGCAATTTTTAGCGCTCAAGTCTTGGAACCAATTTGGGTGGCTATAACCCATCTTCTGGACTTTATACCGTGAAAATGTATATCAAGCTTCCACCTTTTCGAAGGTAATCTACCAGGTAGGCCCTTACAAAAGGGACAACTTAGATCTTAATAGGGGTCACTGGGACCCTGCGAGCCCTTCTACATACGCTTTTGGTTTCGCCAGTAGGATGTAGTTTTGTCTTGAGGATATTTGGACCAAAGCCGGGAAAATAGTGATAGCTCATACTTATCTCTGTTTGATAGCTAGAGGTTAAGTCATGAGTTACCTGTATCGATAATTCCTTGACATAAGAGACGTATTTTCCAAGTAAAGGTTGAGATAAATCATATAAGACAAGACACAGAAGTGTCTACGATAAAGAACACAGATACTTCATGTAGGGTGACTTTGCCATCGCCCCTTGTCTATCCGGTGTTGCCACCCCTCACACATTTGCTGCTCGTTGCACCTTGAGATAAGTTATGGAACCATGAAACTGGATGTTTAAAATGAAACATCTACCTGCGGATTCTCAGTGTAATTATCAGTAATGAAATTTGTGCGTCAATTTTTCCTGTAGCATGAAATTGCAATAAGGTTTATATCTTTATTTCTAAAATTTATAATGAGAATAAGAAAGTATGGAATGAATCAACTGTAGGTGAATTTATGGCGAGGAAAAAGGTAATATATCACAGAAAATGGAATAAGAAAAGAAGCCTTAAAATTCAATCAACGATTGGAAAAGAGATAAGCCTTGGTAGAAATTTTTACCACTGCTAATACATAAATGTACAATAAAAGTTTTACATGACCTACAGTTGCACTCAAAGTTTATCCAGAGATTACATTTAAAAGGATAACTAGTAATTGAGACCCTTTCTTTTCGAATAGTAAATTTTGCCATTCGATTAAAGGTTTAGCTTTTAGAAATAATTGCTGCAAGGATAGATTTATTAAGATATTCACTATATTAAACATGTTGATCGCTTATATAATTAATAATATAATGTTAGAAACAATTCTTATTTTCAGAGACCATATGCTTGCAAATTCTGCTACTCAGCTTTGTGCTTGCAAATTCTGCTTCTCATATGAGAGTGTCGTCTAATGCCAATAGCTGCAAAATTGATACTTGACCCCTAAGGGATTGCCACATTGGCCAGATTAAACGATCGGCCACAGATCACGGCTTAGGATTTAACTAATACGCCCATAGTGCATTTTTTATGTCTAATGCACTTAAGGTATCGTTTAAATCATTTCGTCTACTCAACAAGCATTATTTGGGCTAGGCCTTATCGAGATTATTCTCAAGTATCAATCCACGATGTTGCTTCCCTGTCAGCACGTGGAACAGTCGTTAACCTACGCTAATTGATAGGGACTTGTAGAGAGGATTTCAAGTGTGTTAGGGTATTGGGTAACGAAGAGCATGAGAAACTTTCATAGAGGTCGTGTTCTTGTCTGTATTGCACTTCTAAGCTTTTGCAGATATTACAAAAGCTAGACGTAGCGTAACCTACGTTCCCTACAGAATAATAGCATCTCTGATAATTTTTTCCTCTCTGTGAAAGGTTGTCCCTCGTAGAGCTTTCTGTCTTTGCGATCACCAAAAATCTTCTATGCAGAGTGTTAGAAACCAGATTTTGTTTACTTAACGACCTCGTATATACGTTGACACAGATTGAGAATTTGAACATCTCGAGGATCATATTTTTGGTGGTTAAGTGAATACGGTTTGAACCCGATATTGATGAAAACTGCTATATATTAATCGAGGATCATGGAATTTGTCGCCTATTTCACGACTAGATATCCTCGACCATAGGTTAGACTCTTTGGATTAGGCTTATCCAGTGATGAAATTCTTCGTACACTTCCAGAATATGGAAATTAGAACTCCAAGACAATGCATCAATGCTTATGCTATCCATTCCATCCGAATTTATTTTGGCTTTATTAATATTGAATGTATTCTGAGATCTATTTGGATTGTCTGAAGTGCATTCCACAGGACTCAATTTTGGCCCCTTTGTTTGGAAATATGTATAGTTCATTCTTGTTCACGACAAATCCAGCAGTAATGATCAGTTTTAGCAAATTATTCCCCTTAAGAATGCAGTTCTTTGTTTTATTACTTTTGTTAATTGGTATTTTTGGTTTTAAAATTTTGACTGCAAAGCCTCGTACACCCTTGAACTGTTGTGATCAATTTCTTTGTTACTTTTGACTAAAATAATCAATTTACATGCCAATAATTTCATATTAACTAAAATGGTAGCAAAAAACTAATAAATGATTCCTTGATATCCAAATTCCATTGCAGCATGAGTTCTGTTTGATGATCATCGACTGTTGCGCTCAGCAGAGAACCTTCGAGAAGTTCTTCGGTCTTTTAGCTCAGGTATGTTGCTATTGACAACACTTTTTTGTCAGAGTCATCAATTGACGTTTGACGGAGTAACGTTTCTCCCAGAGAGCTTGCTCTTTGTGCTACCTTATATAACTATATCAAATGTAGCAGTCGCCACCTAAAACTGGAACATCCATTAATTTCAATTCGTATAACTTTTACAGAGCCTTTTGTATGACACCCATTTTAAAGGTGCCGTCCACCCCCAACCTTTGCGTTAGCTGTATTGCACACTAGCTAGTTTTGCATTGCCTTTTCGAAGCTAGAACGTTAATTAATTCGAATTTCCCGTTCTGAAATCACAAAATTTTTTATCTTTGTGGAGTTGATTAAAATCATGCAAAATTGCATGAATCATATGAAATTACTAAACGAAGTATGGAATCGTTGGAGACCTTAATGAAATAACACATGGTTTAACCAATTCGCGAATTTGGTCGTTGAATCGCGTGGAATTGAACGCGTTGGCATGGTCTTGGCATGATTATGGAGCAAGGGTGCAAGCACGGACCTGTATTTTTGTGGGAAGCATTGCAGTATGGCTACTGAAATCGAGCAAGATAAGCCAACTTGGAGTTGAAAAACATCAACTACGTGTGGAGATCATACACGCGTGGGCATGATCTCCAAAGGTGTATGCGTGGACCTGTATTTTGATGGGAAAACACTGCAGCGCGAGTCTTAGTCAAACGTTGTTCATTCGGTCGTCAGTACTTCATGGCTTTGACAGTTCATTGAAAATTACAATTAAAAAAGTTGACATTTTTTTAACCGTTTTTGCTCATTAACTATCCCAATTCAGTTAAGACAATATGTTACCATTTGGAAGATAGCATAATTTCATCTTCCTCCTAGAAATAATAGCAAAGGGCCTCTTTCCCCTAAATATGTGGTTCAGTGCTTCAGACGTCCCTTGCGGATCTGGCCTCGTGTTGGGTCGGTTTAAGGATGTCTTCGGATCGGCCAGTTCCTCAACCCCAATCATATTAATATTCCATGACGCTAAAGATGGGCGGCCTCGAGGTTGGAGCTTTTGAATATGGGAAAAAGTGGAACATGATTTGGAGATTATTTCTGTTTACATATCGCTTAAAGCGAAAAACAGATATTTCCGATTTTGTTTCCTTTTCAGATCAGAATCTTTTGCTTGGATTAGCACTCTAAAAACATTGGTGTCAAACTTTATCAAGGTTACGACTTAGTGGTCCCAATTTGTGTAAATCTTTTTATAACTTAAGATTCTGTTTGCTCATAGATAAAGATTTTGAGTTCCATCGTCATTCTTGCAAATAACCTATGTTAATCTAGCACATTTTTGTGTTCTTAATTTCAAGAGCAACTCGTCAATTAATTCACTTCGTGGGTTTTAAAACCTGCGGGTAGTGGTTATGATTTTGGAATTGTTTTATGGTGGAATACTTTGGTTGAATTATCTTCTCGAGTGTAAATTCAAGTGTCAAGGCCATTGTTATCCATGACAGCACCTCCACTTTCAACATCTTTCTAATCTCGCATTTACCAAATAGTGTATTATCGCCTCGCACTCGAGGTCTTATTTCAGAATAGTTCTGATACCTCAGAAGAGTTCTATTACATCTGCTCCAACGCGTGCAATCTTTTTTTATAAGAAACTGGTAATAGCTAGCCCGCACTCCGATCAGAATACTTTTCGGAATTTTGCTATAATGATACAATTTTTCTTCGAATGGGTGCCCGAAAGGTTTTTCGCCGATGGCTGCACCCTTATGACACACAACACACACACACGATGTTTGAACCCAGTAGATTTTATTCGACCATTTATGATAAGTGGAATAAACCAATGCTTTTAATGGAAATAGTTCAACAATTTGTCAGTCGCCTTGCTGCCGTTGACTCATTTTACTTTGTTCCACATAATTGATAAACCATATATTCGGGTCCTTACTTTACTAAGATTCTTCAAGACCTGCGCCCTTAAATGTTTTGCCCGCCCCTCCTTTTCTGTATCTATAGACCACACATTGTCTATATTTGTTACACGTGTTTCCAATCTCTGCAGCGAATGACTGTTTTTTACATCAAGCATTTGATGAACAAATATTATGCGTCTCAGCTATTTGTGTATAGTGTGTGTTCTTCATCAATTCTGGTTTGGGTTATTTTATACTTAACTGCTCAGTCCATTTTCTTTTCTTTTATTCAACATATATTTAGAGAAGGTGTGTGGCTACTTAGGTTAACGGTCATTAATAAGTGACACAGCTTGATTTATTTACCCAACCCCTCATCATTCTAACATCATATTTGATCACCCTGCTCCATTGAATATGGGATTTGCAGTCACCAGTAAATGCCAGTATTTTAATCGAAAATGGAGGCGTCCAAACTGGATCCTTTATTGTGCATGTGTAAGATTTCACTCGCCCATTTCAAGGAATACATGCCCTTGTTCCAGGGGATCAGTCACAGCGTTTTGCACAAAATTAGTTTTTCGTTTGAGGGACGGTTCATGTTTGAAGATGCTCAGTGTTCTGTTTGTTGTGAGCCCCTCCAAGAATAGGGCTTTTGAACCTTCAAACATTATTTTTCTAAGCCTCTTTTCTAACGTTTTTTCATCTGGTGTAAACAGGTATGTATGTTAATTGTATAGAGGGAGAGGGGTAGGGAGTCACGTCGTTAGTCCCCGCACCTATGAGAGCCTTGCGTTTGAGCTTGTAGGTGGACCATATGGTTTGTTTTTCCTCCAACCACGCGCCGGCTAGCCATTGAGACTGCTCCCTCTATAAATTTGGTTTCTGGTTTAGCCAGTTAACCGTTACGTCAGAAAATCAAGAATTTATGTGGATAGTACAGCAGGGAGTCATTGCAACTGCTTCTTCTGCTCTCTTTCTGTATGGATTTAGCCCCGCCTTTCGGTTAACCCCATTCAACCTTCAATCCCAATACTTCCGTACTCAAAGAAGTCTGCAACTCTGTCTTGCTTCAAAATTGTGCTGGCAGATTGCCGTCTTTTTCGACAAACCAACACCTCTATTACTCGCTATCAACTTTGTATGGCAGCAGACAGTTACAAATTATAAGAAAATGAATTTTGACCAGTGACTGCTCTCGTGCTCCTGTGCATTAGCATGTTAACGTATTGCGTGTCGCCTGCGTGCGATCCAAACTGGTGACTAATTAACTGATAATGCAATGACCTACTTAAACGATGCAACAATTGGGTAGATAAACAGAACTTTATATTTCACGTGATTTGTCAAGCAAGCCCTGGCCTAGCTTTTCTAATTAAGTTCTACCCATATTCCTTTCTCAATATCACTTTTCGATAAGAATAGCTTAACCAGCTAATCGACGCGTCATATATCTCCTCCACAACTGACATAAATTACTTATTTCGGGTGATCGAAGCCACGAGATTGTTCGCACTCCGCCTTTCTGTGATTTGAAGGCTCTCTTCAGCCTGTTTGCATTGATGGTCCTCTCGGTCAATGCTAAGACCTCTGAGAAACAGTCACTTATAAGGCGATTTTTCATTCATAGTCTATTGTTCTTCTTCATCTTTGGTGGTAGGTCACTAATCTTTATAGACTCTGTGGTGAAGTCTTTTTGGCTCAGAAAAAGGTCTATAGAGGTTATTCTCTCTAGATTTTTCTGTTTACTAAAAACATGGCTTCTATCATGTCAAGCTTTCAGTATAAAAAATCTGTAGAAAACAATATTGAATAGACCAATAGGATGCGTCTTAGAGAAAATGATAAACATCGATGTCTGTAGCATTAACGGGTGCCCAGTAAACTGGAAGTTACTGTTAGGCCCACCGCAAGCCGTGAACCCTCTTTCAATAGATGTTCAAAAATTATCACTAGAGCACCTCCAACGTGGCTGGCAGTCAAGGCTAAACGTATAAGAGGACATAAACGGCGAAGTAGGCATTGTAGTGGGGCAAGAAGGGGGATGACCCCAAGATTTTGCTATTGCTCTTTAGGAGGAGAAGGTGTTCCTGTTAGGTCAAATGCCATTCCTTTCTAAGTTACAAAGTTAGACGCGTATTGATTTGCGTTCCAAAAAAATTTGGTTTAAGCACAAACTTTCGTAGAAAAACTTTTGTAATATGGCGGTAGATTCAGGGTAATCAAACCTTCCGCCTTTTTAGTAGGCCTAGTTACCGGACCTTACGAAAGGCAGTAGCCTGACGCAGTTGAAAACTTGATTAAGGTTTGCAAAACCTAGAGACCTACTAGTATTCTCGAGACGGAGGTACTCGGAGAAAGGAGGGATGTACAAGTATCTCGTGTATCTGTACAAGTATTTTTTTTTATTTCGTTGCGCCATTCATTTCTGAATTAGGTTCTGTATGGAATATTTTCAAATATGTACTATAACTTCAACTATTCCTTGACTCTTTCTTGGGCTTGTGGAGAATGAGGCCTGTTATGACGCCTCTGCTGATGTTGCTGTTAATATCAGGAATGCAAGTCAAAGCTATGCAAAAGCTTTATTAGTAATACCTTTTCGATTAAAGAATATCTCAAAATTAAATAAATTCTGAATAAAACTTGAAATTGAAATTTTTTAAACTTTTTAGGGTCCCTTCAATTCAGGGCCTGGGGCAATCTTCCCCTGCCTCCCTTCTCGGCAGACCAAATTGAATTAATTTGCCAATATTGTCTCAGAATCTCTCAAAGGATCACATTAAATCCTCTTGTAATCCTGACAGTTGACCCGTCAGCTGAAAGAAAGCTGTTCAAATAGGCAACATTCGCCCTCAATTCGGTACACTTCCAGAAGATATCTATTAATAAGTCAATCCAAAATTGCTTCTTTGGATCAGCATATAATTTACGTCAGTCAACACTACTTTGAGATGAAATCAGGTAGAGCAAATAGGCAGGAGAGAGCGCTAAAGTGCACTGAAGAAGTTTTACAGCCGAGAGTGACGTTCACGATTCTTTATTTGATCAGTTGATACTGGAGTGGCGAAGAATGCTTGCTATTCTCTCGAGTGCAAAGATCCTTTTCGAGATTATTGTCTCTTTTTAACTGCCTGATCCCTTTCTTAGATTAATTTTCTCGAGAGGCCCTCATAAAAGAGCTGTTTTTCAGCGAGTGATGTGAAAGTCTGTGCGACTTATCAGCTTTTCCAATCTTTCACTTACACCTCCGTTTTTGAAATCACCACACCGAAAGACTTAAAAGCCTTCTATTCACGTACAGTAAAAGCCCGCCAAGAAAAATTTCGAATATGAGAGCTGGAGGCTGACGTTTTCAAAGTTATGTTTAAAAATATAATTTGAATACATGTAAGGAGCAGTTTTCCAGAAACAAACTACCATTCAGCGTTTTGAATTTAAACGTTGCTCTGTAAAGACTGATTACTTTCTGCCAAAACGATAACTTTCATTACTCTTCATGCTAGTCATGCCATTTTCTTGATCTTATAAGCAACTCACTTTTTCCAAAAATCTCATCCGCTATTATTTACGAAACTGTACAGTCTGATCTGACGCAAAAAAATGAGTTTCTTGTAAGCGCGTTAACACGGATCAAGAATAGAAGCAACACATTATCTTGCTCACATTTCAGCTTTTTCTGCCCATTTAATTGTTTAATTGATTTTTGCTCGCAGTATCAGTATTTATCATTTAGTTCAGCGTGTTTTATGTCTTCTATACGCGCCTTGTAGCTTTTTATATTTGCTAGAATGACTGTATCTCAATGCAACTGTATAGATTGTTTTGTTGCAAGTTATCAATTCAGCCAATTGATACATTGAGAGGTCTGGAACGAGCGGAGAACGAATGACGCAGAGACAGTAGACAAATTATATGAAGATTTCGGACTTAACTATTTATAGGGAATAGAAATCAAATGCTACAGATGTTGGGAAATGAATTGAGGCATACACCCATCGTTTCTTGAACTTCAAACAATCCTAGAGTTCTAATATTTTGCATTCTTCAGTTAAACACACATGTTCAATTTATGGCCTAATTTTGAATGTGCCAGCATTTTAGTCTAAGAAGCAAATTTTCAAATGCCAGTGCTGTCAAATCTTCTACATTTTTGAAGCGACTTTATCTGTCTTTGGGCTTAAAAAAGTTGTACAATGAATTTTGGAAGAATTTCCAAAAGGATACTATAAATTAAATTAGTGTATTCCACTTGTTCTTTGTGATTTCTGTAATATTATGCTTTCCGCGTACGGAGAGTTTTCGTTTGCTCAGTATCAGTATTTGTCAAAGTGGTAAATGACACTGCAATCAAATTTCTGTCTAAGTATATGGAAATTTCAAGCACAGCTGAGAGCACTTCGAAGTAAAGTCATGTTCCTAGCCACGTTCAAGGCGCCTGCTTACGCCTCTCTTCCTATTCAACTAGTTCTAGGCGTAGGTCATAGCAATAAAGGCATGCGTGAATTTGCCAATTTTTTCCCTTTCTGTGAGGCTTTTATCCCTCTTATCACATTACTACCTTCTACTTATTTGCATTTTAATTACCATTGTTCGTTTCCGTTAACATCTGAAAATAGTAGTTCATAAAGTGAATTCTGTTGGTCGTTGATTCTCGATAGTCAGTCGGCGTGCAGCTCTGTGCACTTTACTCTGCCTCAGTTACTAATAAGTTTCTTTTGTAAAAATATATACAACATCTTAACTTGAAACGTGACTTACGTTAAGTCAATTCTAGTAATATCCTTGTAGCCATCTTTTTAGCGAAAAGACTTGCGGCTGTCATATTGTTCATTATCAACTCTATCGTAGATTATTTAAACCTTTCTTCGGGCAATTTCTCCTTGAAGTTAGAAGTGGTCATTGAGAGGTCATCTATTTAAAATTGCTTTCAATTCGAAACAATGTTTGCTCCATGTGACAGGGTACAATCGTAACAATAGAAGGCCACGTTCTGCTCGTGACTGGTCTGTTGATGCAACCCTATACTCAATCGGCTTAATGTCCTGTGAAACACATAACTGCCCCTTGGTCCCTATTGTGGTGACACATCCAATCCTTTCTTTCATAAACTCAAAGTGCTTGTTTCAAAGGTCCTTATCATACTCTCAAAATTCATCTTAAGGATTAGTTAATTCAACGGCTCACTTGTTTATACATTTGAGTATTACTTTGTAGAAAGACCTTATCAAAAGCCATGTCAGGATATTATTTTTGTTGTGTTATTCAGTGTGGATCACTAATGAATAAGATGACAGTGAGGACTGAGTATCAGACCGACACCTACTGCTGCAAATCTCTAAGATATAACAGGTTTCACAAAATCTTATGGTCAAATAGAGACAAAGAACCCAACTTTTGACCAGGGAGCTAATGGAGACAAAACCCTACGGTTGGTTTGTTGCACAGGTGTAGCCTACTTAGGCTTGTTATGTTTCGGAAGTATCTCTAGTTTTTTGTAAGGATCAGTTTAAAGTGTTTAGGTCTTCACCGCTGAAAAATTGTTATTGGACTAAATTTCTCGTCTCTTAGACGATTTTAATTGCAGCTTCTGAACTGTTTGTGATCTGCAATCAATGTTGAAGAACCTGATGGTAGCTTTTATAACTAATTTACCAACAGACTGTCAGTCAGGCTTATTGGGGGATGAAATAGACTCTTCTGCCTCGTTTTTTGAAATTAGTGAGAGTGTAAGAACATTAATTAATTTATCATCGGTTAGCATGTTGCTGGATGATTTTATCGAATCTTAATAAAAATTTATCTTGAAGTCCAGCTTTTTCAGGGACATTGTTATGAAATATCAACGAAAACTAATTGAAAGACATTGTTATATTTGAAAGGCAATGTAAATTATTATCTATTCATGTGGATGCAGTTCGATCCAAATTGAAACTGTTACAAGACATTCGTGTGCTGTTAAATTCAAGGCTGCTCCCTATTACACAAGGATAATGGGTATTCTGGTTTTCCTTGTTCAGTGTCTTTATCAAAATAATTTTATGTATCTGTTGGGGCGACGAAGGAGCGAAATCTTCGAATGAGTGAGGCAACCCTCCGTCCTGAAGTCAGTGAGCATGCGCAATAATAACTTCGTTCTGTGTGCATGCTCGATGACTCCAAGAGAGAGGGTTGCGTCACTTATTTTAAAAACTTTCTCTTGCTTGTCTTCCCAAAAAATACATCCCTTGGGCTGGTAGAGTGATTAGATTGGTCTGGTTTACCTTAAAAGGAGCCTTAGCAAAAAAGGGTTTTCCTCAAGCAAATTGTTTGTGTTTTTTCTTTGAAAATAAAATAACTCTTAGCAGTATCGTTTAATTTTTCTTTTAGTTGTCTCGTGAATATGGCCTCCACAGCATGTACAAGCTTCTCCCTAAAAAACCTAAGGTTTTCGCTGTTCAAGGACCATAAAAACCACATTCCATCACCTGTGTCTTGCTTTTTGACTTTGAGTAAAGAAATTTACTCACAGTACTCCTTGAAACTATACGCCATAATCCCAGATCAAACTTGCTCTATAGAGAGTTTTATTTAGCTAGTCAGTGTTATGTGCATAATGAATTCCTTCGAAACACACGTGGCCAAAAAAACTTGTTGGGAAACCTGGTTCCCGTTTTTTCTGTTTGCTCGTCGAACAAAGGGAGGCGGGCGATTGCTAGACAGTTTGCCCAGACACCCGCATTCAAGTAAAAACGGAATACAGGATGATAGAACCAGGCAACGAGGGATTGTTCATGTTTGTAGATGACATGCTACCAATCCTTAAAACAGATAAATAAATATGACCCATCCTGTCTGCAGTGTGTTGTTGATTACCTGCAGGGCTGAGTTGTTCAGGTGATCATGCATAGGCCATTGTTTGCTTTGCTAAAAACCTTCTAATGTATGCATTAGTTTCGCTAATTACCTTTCAATCATCGCCTATTCATTAATGCAAAACTGGTACCATAATGTTGACTTTCCTCACAAGGTGAAATTGACCCTAAACGCTTTCTATTAGGAAAACACCCTTTTCATTGCCAGTTGAATATAGCTATCAGCTGGACTTGTAGGATAGGTTTCGTTGCTAATTTATGTATATCATAATACAGAGCAAACATTCCATTCTGTTTAAGTGACCTTGCTTTTCATTTTTTCAATAAATGCATATAATATTGACTTCCTGGACATGCTTGAGCCTATGAAAGATAACGAGAGAAATAAAGATCATGGTTCCTGGTCACATTACTTGTGGCACCACATTGTCTAAGAGAAAATCCTATACCGCAACCCGTTGCTAAAGGCGACAACAAATTGTTAGAATCTGCCTTTTTCAAGTTGGAGAGTTACTGAGATAGGCTACTGACATAAGCTTTATGATGTTGATGATATTTTTAAATACCGTGTTGCATTTCCACCTATTCTCTCTAGGCCATCTTTTTTGCGTCATGTATTGGGAGGTAATATAGTCCGATATTTTACCACAGCGCCTGAATTTCATTTTATAACTGATATTGATTCTAGATGATCAAACAAATACCTTCTTGAAAATAATAAGTCATTTGAATGATTATGCCATTCTGTTGAAGGAAGCATAAATTGTACATCCCTATTTGGAATCTATAGGGTATTACAATAAGAGAATGAAGGTAGCTGCAATCTATAAGTACCAATTATCAGACCATATAGTTTTCCACGTTAAATACATATCCTTACTGAAAATACTGCATCTGTTCAAGCTTGAGTACATCTTATAAATAACTCACGAGTAACGATATAGAGCATTTTTCTTGACAATGTTGTCAGTTTGTATCTTGAGAAAGGAAGGGAAATTCTATTTCTTGTTGCCAAGAAATGTTTCTTTTTACAGTTGCTTTCAAGTTTCAAGACTTTTTCTTGAGTCGAGGGATTTGCTATTTTCTTTGCATCCTCCCTGATTTACTCCTGTTGACTGTACGTCACTTTTCAGATAAATATAAATGTTGTGGATTTCTAAAGAATTAGCTTCCAGAAGCTCTTTGGGTGTTGCTTTTTTGCCATAGCGGAACAAACATCACCCATTTATATATACTATTGTAATTTAACTTCAACAAAACTGGACTAGAATCTTGCCTTAATGCTTTAAACAAATGTTTTCTATAATGAGCCTGAATATTAAGAAAGTTTACACTTCCAATTGGCAATCAATGCAAGCTTTTCAACTCTTTTTCATTCTAGCTGTCAATTAGCCATCGATTAAACAATCAAAATTTTACTTTTGGTCAACTCAAATATTTTTCATCAATTAAGCTTTGAACAAGTCTATTTTTTGTCAGGGAGACGAGCATAGAGAAAGTCCTTAATGAGTGAGGCGACCCCCCGTTCTTGAGACAAAAAGCATGCGCACAGAAGGAAGTTATTATCACGCATGCTGTCTGACTCCGGGACGGAGGATTGCATCACTCCTTTCGCTTGTCTCCCCAACAAAATCCGACCCAAACATGGTCTTTTTCAGCGGCAGCAAAACTCCTTGTCCTGTTTTTGATCGGCAACTCTGCTTAATAGACTTTTTGATTGTTAAATGAACCTTCCAATATTGGCTTTTTGCGGTGCTCACATAATTTTTTTACAGTTTGGATACATTCAATGGTGTAGCAATGTTTGATTGGGAACTTTCTATGAGAAACCGAGCCATTAGGTGTCCAAAAATTAAGACACCATAGTACTGAACCTGCTTTTTTGAGACGTAACTGCTTGAGAATGAGTCTTTTGAGATTGGAACCTATAACGTGACTTGGTAAAACATAACTCTTTTAAGGAGCCTTTAAGAAACTTCCAGCACTAACTTCAACAAAAGATAATGAAATGAGAACTATCCTCGAGCTTACTTTCCCAAAAATGCATATATACAAATGGTGAGTGCTAGTTGTAAAGCTCGAGAAGTTAGTGTAGCTTTGTTATTTTGCTTTTTTGTGAAAAACTTTTATTTCTGTGAATTTTCCTCGGATTTCCTATTACCATTTCTAAAAGAATATTACAAATTTTGGTATAGCCTCGATATTCTTAAGAAATTTTCATGTTGTGCCTGAATATATTCTTAAAGTATTATTTTTTCTAAACTGATCTGGTTTTAAGGGAACATCGCCCGCCCTTGAATAGAAACCGCGCTTTTTGAAACGAACGAGGTTTGCCAGTCATGCTATTCTCTGTTTTGAGCATCGCAAAGCAGCCAACTGCTAAAATTGAGACGCAAAAGTGCGAACTGAGGTTTCTTATATAAAGTTGGACGATACTGACCCTGAATATTCTTATGAGCAGACGTCTTGAAATAGAAAAGATTGCTTTGAAAAAAGCAATTATTTCACAACATACTAACTTAAAGCTTTTTCTTCTGACACTCCTCAGAGTATAAAGCGTCAGAATAAGGTTCCGAAAGAAAAAGATGGAGAATATATACCCAGCTGCGGATCGAAAAAGGCCAATCAGAAAAACGCGAGCATATGACCGGTACAGTTGTCCAATCAGTACCGCGTGCCTAAAGAAAAATTACCACTGGAGTCCGAGAAAGAAAACGAATTCCTTCTTTCTACACAATGGCGGCTTTTTCTTTTGTATGTAGATCGATTCCAAAACTGCTAGATGAAACCTGGGTCTGCCAATTGTCTGAAGCATGTCGTAATTGTAGACTTGAGCACAGTCTTGGTTATCTAAAAGATGTTGTCCGATGGCAGAATCCCTTGTTTTAACGGTGTTTCTAGACCCCAAAGATCGGGGAGGCTGTTCTCTTTGAGGGGCAGTTTTGATTCTTATGTGGGAAGGAAAAGAGTGTACTGCGAACGTCACCTCAGTCGAATTGTGTTAATTGCTTTCACTGGTTGCCAAATGCTTCTTGGCCCTACCAATTTTTCGCAAAACGCTGCAACAGGTTTTTATAGGAACACTATCGGAAAAGGACATATGACTTTAATTAAACTACATGACAGAACAATGGTCTTTCGAAACAATACTGAAATTTCTCGTGCGTATAGAGAACGTGAGCTGATAAGTATGTATTCTCATAAAATATATTGTGGCAAGGTCGAGCATATGGGCTTGGTTCGTGGGGAGAAAGTAGACACTAAAAACAATCACTCTGAATGAAAGTGCAGAAGCACTCTTATAAGATGAGAGATAATAAGACGGCTAGGAGATAGTCATAAAAGGGTTATTTTGCTAGACAAATGCGCATTCTCGTGACACAAAAATGATACTTGTACGACATTCTATTCAAATTAGAGCGACAAGTTTGTGACAAAGATGATTAATGGAGGCACACCGTATCATCTTGTCATTGACGTTTGAATAATTCCACAAGATAATCATGCTAATTTTTGCTTATTCGGTCGAAGATGCCAGATTTTTTTTACCGGTAAATGGTGATAATACCTTTGTAAAGGCTCTTGCGCAACCCGCATGCTTAGCGGCAGTTGTCTTGCGCAACCGCATGTTTTGTATCTTCATGCAGTACGATATTAGGTCAGTGTTTTGAATTATAATGCAAAACGTGCCGTTTGGCAAGAGCCTTTAATTACTTTTACTGTGCAGTGCAGCGCATTAAAAATTGTATAATATTTTTTTCTGGAAAAGCATCACAGCTATAAGAATGTGAAGAGGCTGACCAGAAAGAGTAAGCGAAACTTCCCATTATCACGATTTACAGGCATTTCTTATGAGAAAATGCTGATCACCTTTAGAGTGCTGAGAGTTCATTAGATTGTGAACTAGTTGTTGGTCAATTCGAAGTTGGAACTTTTGATGTTTGGAGCTGGATCCTTATTAATTTTTAGCAATAACTTAGGAAAATAATGTAGTTATTGACTTGATTCACTACCTAACAAGAGCTGTTTGCGGATTCAGTGGCGAAGTGCCTTTTGAAAAAGCTGGTACTCATCATATTTTGGCGGCATGCGGGCATCTGCTGCCCTTCTTGTAGGTGTTTGCAACACTTACGTGTCAGCGACCTGTTCAATAGGTCGAGCCTGATTTTCGCATAAGAGCACTGCAAATATATGCTGACATTTTAAGAACTTGTTCATTTAGGTATCAAATTTTTCTTTTGCTTTTAACCATGTTTGATCAGCCTTTTCAAACCACTTGTTGCGATGTGCTCAGATTCCCATTAGCTAGCCTCGCTTTTGTTGCTTCAAAAATCTTTATATACCTTGCCAGCCTCTAGTTATTGCTCTGTTTGCCTAGACAGTCTTGATACTAATGTAGTCTAAAATCAGTGACGTCAGAGGTCGTGGTTTTGGTCTTTAACGTAATGCAAAAACCTGAATTATAGTTAGTTTCAATAATGAGACTGTTTCTTCTTCGTCTCATTTTGTTTCTTTGTATCGAATTTACTTTAAGATAGTTTTTATGATTGTAGAATCTCGAAACTGTATTATATTATCGTAGTGAGACCTTCAAATGCTTTTGTTCTTGGCATTGTCTACCGTTGAGAAAAATGTCAGTAAAATATATATCCAAAAACATAACTTTGTAGATACGATTGATAAGCACAGTTCTTTTCATTGTGAATTGAGCGAATCTAGTTCTCAAGGGAAACAAAGATAATTGTTTTGAATTAACCTTGTGACGCAGATATGCTTCATTTTGCACTGATAGACACAATACAAGCTACAATGCGCAATGTATTTTTCTTCATCAATTTTTTCCAAGTTGCAAACGGTATATGCTTGTAGATATTTGTAGCCCATTTCTGCAACGTTCCTACCAAGACGTTTGTTTGGATTTATGGGGGTTCGCTCAGACACTTTGAGACCTGTATTTATATATATATATATTTGTATTCATGTTAAGGCTTCAAAGTAGCTTGTCAAATGCCCAAGTTGGTTCAAATGCCTGATGCTGCAGCACAAAAAATTTTGAACAATTTCTTGGCGGTTCAAAACTTGAAAATGGCTTTGAAAAAAGGAAACATTTCACAGATACTACTAAAAGCTTTTTCGTCTGAAGCTCCTCGGCGTATAAGAATCAGTGGCGGACGGCAAGGAAGGCGGTCGCCCCCCCCCAAATATTTTGGAATAGAATGGTCTTGTGTTCTTAAACAATTGGAACATGTGATGTCATCTTATCAAAACAATAAGCTAGCCCCCCCCCCCCCCAATATTTGAGCATGTGTCCGCCCCAGATAAAACGTCAGAACAAGGGTCCGAAAGAACACGATGGAAAATATATATCTAGTTGCGGATCGAAATAGGGCAGTCAGAAAAACGCAAGCTCATGACCGGCGTAGTTGTCCAGTCAGTGCTGTGTGTCTATAGGTAAACTACCACTGAAGTCAAAGAGAAAAAACGAACTCCTTCTGTCTACATAATGACGGCTTTTTCGTTCGTATGTAGATCGATTCCAAATCTGCTAGATGAAACTGCTATTTTTCCTCGTGTTTTTTCGGACCTTTATCCTGACATTTTTACTCTGAGGTGTGTCAAACGAAAAAGCTTTAAGTAGTATGTTCTGAATAGTTTGCTTTTTTCAAAGCCATTTACAATAGATTCTCGCCTATAATTATCTGGGCCTACTTCAGGAATGGGCCTAATGCTGCAACACTAATAGCACCTTGATCCGGCCTTTCAAATAGACACATCCATCTTTAAAGCCAAAATGTTCAATGATATGAAATAGCTGAAATAGATTTCTTTGTATAAAAGTTTTTACAACTTAGAGTACCTATTTATGTGTCGTAAATATTCCCTGTTATAAAAATGGCGTAAATCGCAAAATATGGCCAACAATTCTTGCTTTACAAGACCCATGGAGCCAGCTTCTTATGTATGCTGTCATATTCGCAAGTTTAAAATGTATATGGTTACAATATTGAGGCTCAGCTGCTGAATTCAAATTGGAAGAGATGTTCAGATTCGTTCTTTGTCAGCAGAGTTATCTGAGATGCAACTTCAACAATATTTATACTTAGAAAAATACTACATGAGATTATAATCTTGTGTTTTTAAAAATTTTACGATACTGCAATTGCTTCTTTTCTTCTTCATTCCCAAAAAAACATTTACTCATTTTTTCGTTTAAGAATAACTTAACATTACATTAAAATTTCAAATGGATTTTTTTAGAATACCTAGGCATATAAATTCGTGGATCCCATCTACCAATATCAAATTTTCATTTTTTTGCTAAAAAGGGATCATAAAATTTGAAATTAATCTATGCCAGAAGTCTAATTTTGTTTGCACTGCCAGGCAGCGAATTACGCTTCTTTAGAAATTTGTCTCTTCTTATACATTTCAATGAAATTTTCCACTGTTGTTTCCACTCTACGTTACCGGTCGAATTTTTAAGAATATCTCAATATTCAAAACGTAGTTTCTCGCGACCGAACAGTCAAAATGCCATGAAGTTTACGGTACAAACTAATTTCAACCCGACGATTTTAAATCTGACGTCAATTCTTGAAAAAGTTCTGCAGGTAGCGAGATACAAATTCGATGACGTCAGATGGGATCAACGTAAATAAGGAATTCTTATAAACATAGTTTGGTATGGTATATTTCCTTTTTGTTGTAATTTGTTGGCTTTTCTTGTTTCCCTTGCAGACATCCTTGTGTCCCTCCATGCATAAATTATATTTATTGGATCATTTTGTCATTATTTCCATTAATAACCAACGTCTGTACCATTAAGTATTTATTATGATTCCTGTTCGGTGCACCTAGATTGTGTTTGTGTAACTTAATTTACAGAAGAAGATTAACTTATTACAGAAATGCGTTATTTGTGCTTGAGGAACAGTTCTTTCCTTGACAAATTCGTCTTCTGTAAGTGTTTTGCACAGCATGGCATCAAGGTTTTCGAGAATTTTTTTAATTTCTTAAATCCATTGCCCATTATTTTCATGTAGTACTTTGATGACTATAAACAGTTTTGTGGCACCCCATGGACGCCAATCAAATATGTATATTACCGCGTTCATGTTGAAGCAAATTGATCTGTTAGAAATGTTGAAATCCTGATTCGCAAACGTCACAGTAGCTGTAATCCTATTGAAGTCTTTCACTTGCTGGCCACTTTGAGGACGTTGCATGTCAGGAGCGCTGCGTAGCAGCCAAACGTCATATCGATTTGTACAGTGTCAATCAAGTCAAGAAGTGGGTGTGAAAATGCAGCTCTTTGTGTTGTTGAGGTGATTGACATTTCAATCAACGCATAATTTCGCTTCATAAATGACATGTCAGATTGGTATTTCCACTAGAGCTTCATCTCGCATTTGTGTAAGCTTCGCAGTGTGTTCGCACACAATCAGACTCGACTTGATCCGTACTAAGATTACCTAAGATTCACACTGCGTTTAAAATTGTAGACTTATAAAGTTAAACGGCTTATTAAGGTATTCGTTAAATCGGTGTTACCTGGTTCAATTAGAGTTTAACGAAACTCTTATCGCTGCCTGCACACTGGTTGGCTACTCCATTTACAGTTACGAGACTGCTGTAATAAGCCGCATTCTGTTCACAAGTTTCTCTGCAGAGGAGGACAAGGCAGCCATCCAGCATCTTTTTTGTGGACTTCATTTTTAGCTTCTGTCGTTCTTTTTTCACCTGTTAGTTACCGCCATGGAGCGCGTCGGAAAGCCAAAAAAGCTACGTTCTTTCTTTGTCGAGGATATACTGGAATTAAATAGAAATGATAAATTTTGCGAGGAAGCGTCAGCTGATGAAAGCGCACATCAACGCAAGGAATCCAAGCCCAAACAAGATTTTTTCCCAAGCAGTTTTCGAGAAGATGTGTCAATTACGTCGAGACTGCCAAAATGCAGCATTACTGAGACCAAGGAACAATGTACTGAGAGCCTAGAGAGGAAGGGTGAGTCGATTTTCATTCTATCCAAATGCTGTTTTTTTCCTAAACTGTATTGCTCTTTCTTTACATGTTGCGTATTTTGCCATTAAGAAATAAGAATGCTCAAAGATCTTAACGAGATTTCAGGATGGGACTGTATTTGTATTATACCAATTCACTTAGCCGTTCTGCAGTTCAGCAAACACGTTTTACGTGAAGAGTGTTTGCTTTGGTTTGTGTATGCAGTTGCTGTCCATCCTTTTACTGTCTACTCAACAAACGCTAATTTGCCGTCCCAATAACTTCAACTATGCAAAGCTAGAGAAAACTAGCATTTTGCTTCTAAGTTAAGAATCATCAGTGATGAGACCACATCAGCCTTTGTTGTTTTAGATAGTGGCCAGCTTTCACTTGTAAGTGCAAGAATATGACCTAACTGGGTGCATTTAAACTTCCTGACCAATCACTGAATATTTTGGACTTAAATTCATGTAAATAAGCAAGATATCACAGGCCTATATTTAATCATGGTTTTACTTGACTCACAAAATAAGGGGAAGCTCCTACTAGCTAACAAGGCCGTAAACATGCCTGTATATGGTTCAATATTGCTACTTTTCTGTCATTCTTATAATAGAGTTTCCCCTAATCTGGATAATGTACGGATAACAGACAGATGATTGCCAAATTTAGCTTTTTTGATTTTCTTGTTTACAAGTGTCTTAACGGTGTCTGTTGCTTATTTGATTTGTTCAAAAATATTCCGAATCATTTCAAGCAAACTAGCCCAAAAGCCCACATGCAATTTTTATTAGAACTGGGGAATATTTACCTTTGTTTTCTTATTTTAGGCAGGCGGGCGTTGCTAAGCCCTGCTTTCGTTTTTAGGCGCTACTTAATTGTTTGTTGAAGAATCTAGATCGCTAGTTGCTCAGACCCGGTTAAGATCCAAGATGCAGAAATGCGTAGATGTTTTCTGACCTTCCAGGCTTGCCATTCTCTTGAATGTGGCGTGGTAGGTTGATAAAATGTTAAGCATCAACACTCGAGAGCAGCTACTCTCATTTTATTCTGAAATTAGGTACCTTTCCATGCTGCATCTTGCATTTCTGGTTTTTTTATAGTTTCCTTCGCTAAAGAGCCACACATACTCTTAACAACAGTGACGTCACTATTGCAAAATCTCCTCTTAGTCAACCAATGCAGCTGCGCTCCTCAGCGCCAAAACACCCTTTGAAACTAAGCATAGATATCTAAAAGAATCGAATTTTCTTCTCGGTGTATAATAGTAAATGTTGGTCCTTAGGCAGTTCTGATATTGCAGCGTCTACTGAAATTGCCTAGAAAAGCAAATTTAGAGATTTAATGCATTTAATTTTCCCGCTTTTTATAGATATTTGATTTGTTTCGCTTTGTTCTACCGGAATTAAAACAGTTCTGCTGGTATTGTTTCTACATATGTTTTATGATTCAATCTCCTTGTTTGAAACTTTTTCTCCTAAGGCTAGAACTGAAGCCATCAGCCAAACAACAGCTTCGTACTTCCAGCATCATACTTCCAGCATCATACTTCCAGCACCGTCTACCTTCTACTCTTGTTTATCCTTCAAGGGCGGGCTAGAAGTGAAAACATTTTGAGGATTAGCTTCGTTTTTAAAGTGAAAAGGTCCTCGAAAACGATTTCATCCTAACAGCCATAGGCGTTTTACACTCTTATCAATTCAAAACACAAGAAATTAAACCAATGAATAGTTTCAAAAAGTCTCTATGGAAAACACGCGTGGCAGCCTTCTTCCACACGTCTGATTTTTATTTTATGCTCAACATTCGTGCGTATGCATCCTTTTCTCAATATCACATCGCCTTAAGAACTTCCAGCTCTCTCAATGCTGTTTGCAAGTGATTGATAACTGTTTATGGGTAGTTTTTACATGCACCTATACCCCAGAAGTCTCAGTGCACTAGGGAACTCCAAGCAAACAAAGAGGCAAGAATATAAATAAGGCAGCAAGGATATTATTAACTTGGTCAACTAATGCGCATAGCCTATCCCAGCTTTGCAGCTGATTTGGGCCTTAGGCACTTGGCTTGAACTTTCATTCACAAAATGTGGAAATATCATGAGGTAGGATATCCATAAAGAATAGCTTTTTGTTGAATATAATAAGATCCCCATATTTTCTCCAATGTTTTCAATGTTTTGGTCAGAATCGCAACAATCACAAAATTGTTTACCCCAAAATGAATTTTTAATTGTTTGTGGTATCTGTAAAGACCTGAAGATACCTCCTTATTTGGATTCACGTTGACCAAATTGTTGGTCTACATGGCTAAAGCTGACCACCTAATTCGCTAAAGAAGGCAGTTTTTCCAAGGATATTCTCTTGCATGTAAACATGGACATTTATAGTTAACCTAAATGTTGATACTTCCGAAATATTTTGAGCTCAAGCATGCTATTTGACTAGTGCAGCAGATGAACAACCATAGTTTTCTTTAAGCGTTGAGTTGTGTTGTTTCCGGCGCATGTTACTGTCTGTAATGGCAGCAAACACGGGACCTAGCGTCACTGTTTACACCACACGGTATACACGCCTTTCTGTGCGTGTTTCTATATATCCCAAGGGTCGCACTTAGGCTAGACTTCTTCAGGAGTGGGGTTGTCTGTTTCCTATTGAGCTGCCGGAATAAAATTGATTTCAAAGCTTAAAAAGATAGCCCAGTAATTCAGCTGATGTTTATGCAAGCTAGTTTATTTTAAACCTCATTTTACGGGTTATTTGCCCCCATCCCCACCTCCTATCAAATCCACTTTTACAGGAACAGATATAAATTTATAAGTTTGCCTTTCGCTCGTTTTGTGAAAACAAACACACTTTTGCTGTTTAAACTCTCTTCGTGTTTTCATCAGAGGAAGTTTCTCAAGCCTAACTTAAACATTTTTTAAAGTTGAATTATATGAACGGGTCACTAGATTTTGATTCCTAGTACAAATAAGGGCACCTTTCGGATGTTGCACGCAAAAAGGAACCAATTTGCCTCAAAATCAAAGTAACATGCATGGTACTTCACTGGCCCTTATTCTTTTTGTTCTATCAACTTTTAAGTTTTGTGCAATTTAGAGATTCTGTTTTCTTATTATAAAACACTGTTTTAAATAAAAGTTTCAAATAAAAATTGCCAGAAACTAGCAATATCGCTAAATATCTTAGGCGATCAAAAGCTATGGTGAATCTAGGGAATAATAAATTATTCGCCAAACGAATTTTATGAGTATAACAAGTGACAAGCAAACAGCGTAGTCAACTAAAATTTTTGCGAATAATGATGTTTCAAAGGAAAATTTTCATTCTGTATGTTAAAAATGTTCAATAGATATGGCAGATTCAGATGTACATGTAATTCCGAAGCGTCAACAAGAGTTTAGTGATTTTTCTAGAATTTATCTAGGAAGAAATTCGCCTAATATTTGGAAAACAGTAAAAGTTTTGTTTAGTTACTTTTGATTAGACCTCGAAAGGAATTTGAAGTGGAATCTGCGAGATCCAGAAGTCTTTTAAGAATGTTTGAAGAAGTTGAGTCTGTTAATTTCAGAATCAAAGGGGGCTGTGCAGATATGTTATTTAAATCAAAAAAGCAATGAAGCAGAAGAAAAGGACATTTTCGAATATGTTTACCAACGTAATTAGATATATGATAAAACCATCTTGCTTTTGATTTGGCTCAACAAGCTTTCATCTTTATGTGTTTGACGATTGACTGCTTCGCAAACTGTTTCACAAAAACGGTGCCGTCGACAATAAATACACTTGTTCAATGTTTGGCCTGCTAATTATTTTCTTTGCTGGTTTAGCTGTTAACATGGCACGTTGGGAAAATTTGTTTGACAATCATATTTCCATACGATATTCCACTGTAATGGATTGATTTTCCAGAGTACAAAATACACACATTTACTTATTGATTTTCATTCTTCTGTAATTTAAGCTTAGCAGATTAAGTTGTGAATATAATCAATATTGGTTAGTGTGTAGGAGAAGCACGCCTTTCTTCTCTGTTGATAACACTATGTATCCTTATGTCGTTTAACTCCTCCAATGCTGCTTGGCAGCCATTTACACAGGGCCGTAGTAGCTATGAGGAATAGGGGCTTTAATCTTAAGTGATTTCTCACAATAATCTTAGGAGAAGAGATAATTTCTTCATATTTCCCTATTTATTTTGTAGATAATAACGGATTACATAGTGATATTGATATAGAACAAAACACTGAACATTTTCAGGGAATTTGTCCTTCGCTCCCATTTTTGCCATTATACTCCGAAAAATATTGCTCTTCTTACGGCCTTACCTTTGCTGCAAATCTGCCTGTCAAGCAGAATATGTAAAAATGTAAATTTTTGGTATATCTTTACTGTCTTTTGCCTCAGTAATGGTTTAATTCTTTTTTATGGTCTTTTACATGATTTAATGGCACCGCATTCATAACTCATTAAACCTCAACGTTGCCTCGGCATTTATTTTATAACGGTCATAAGGCTGCTACTAAATGAAGAAGGAAAATTAAGCTTATATTTTCAAATAGGCCAGTAAAATGATTACTGTTTTTGATGAAAAGCGACTTTGTTTAATTATTTTTAAAAATCTTTTTCGAAAGATTCTTAACTCTGGGAAAAACAAATGAAAGGCAACAAGTTTTGAACATTGAGGCTTGATGCAAAAGTTTCTGACCTGGAAAAAAATTGAGATACTAGAGCAAAAACAGAAAATATGATATTAAGAGAAATATCAGATTTATTCTAGATTTACTTTTTTCCACTTGAAGCTTTTATGTTTTGTTGAATAGACGGTGCCAGAACTTTGAAATTAAGTTCGCAGTGGCTCCACTTGAAATATTTCAACGCTGTTCAATAGATAGGCATCTTTTCCATGCGTTTTTGATTAACTTTTGATTTCCTTTTGGTTGTCAGCCAACACTCTTAAAACTAGTAATAGAATATTCGCACCTATGTTTCAATATCATAAGCAAAATAGGTTCATGTGATGTGCTAAGCATTCAATGAAAATAGCATCTTTCGCTTAGATCCCGTCCGCGCCTTTTTGGAATTGACCTCAAACGATTTCGTGTTCTGTGACAGGATATCGCATGAGATTTGTGTAAGTTCGGAATTTTAAGTTCATATCAACGCCAATATCCTAAACCTTTTGGCACATTTTGATTGTCCATTTTATTGTTTATGTTAGCCAAGCGCCCAAAACGTTGAAGCTTGACTACCATATTTCCGTCTATGTGAACAAATTTCAAAGGGCTCCCTTAAATAATGTTGCTTTCTTTTTATCGTCTGGTTAAATACAGTTTACAATTTACTACAACAACAATCGATACAAGTTAATATTTATAACGATCTTATCCAATTTATTAAAATTTTGAGTATGCGAGTTCTTTTCCTACCATGCCAGTAGTTTTCAAACCAAATAAAGGACTTTTGACTAAGAAAGTTTGTATCAAAGAGGTTGGCCCATTGTGCCGTTTCTAAAACCTCCCCTCTCTATATTGAAAAGCTCTCAAAACGATCGACTCAACTTCAAAAGTGATTTTATTACAAATTTTCGTTATTTTCGTCATTTTCTGCATTTAGTTTGCCTACTAGAATCCTTTTTGATAAGCTATGAAATATCACAACTATCGATTGTTGAAAAATAAATTTTAGCAAAGGAAGATTTATTTATTTTGTCACGACTTACGAATTGACATTTTCACAGTCATGTATAGAAATTATTAGAAACATATAAATGGTTTGAAAAACGCAAGCATCACACTTCAGCTTTTCGTCTGACACTCTTCAGAGTATAAAACGCCGGAACATAGATCGAAAACACTGCGCTAAGAAATATATATACTTCAAAATAGGCCAATCAGAAACGCGAGCATATGACTGTTGAAGTTGCCCAATCAGTGTCGCTTGCCTAAAGAAAAAGTTACCAATGAAGTCCAAAGGTGAAAAGAAACTGCTTCTGTCTACATAAAAACGCATAATGAAAATCAGTTAGAGATAACATATTGGCAAGAGATTTACTCAGTTGAAGTCAGTCCCATTTTTGAATGTCAAAATGGATGTACGTCAAAAAAAAGTTTTGAGAAGGATTATCCCATTGATACACTGTAACGACCAAAGAGTAATATAAATTATCCACGTGTGCTGTAGAAAGTCTGCCAGCAGGTTAATTTTGACAAATCATAGAAAATTTTGTGATAGAATTCTCGACCCGGATGTGGAATTGGATTGTAAAATTATCATATATCCGAACGTGACTCACAATTTTGTTGTGATGATAATCCATTAGCAGGTTCTTTCAGCTTCTAGTATCGTTTGTAGACTGGCAAAAGATGATCATGAATTATTAGTTAAGACCTGTTGATTTGAACCTGGTAATTTTATTTTGGATCCTCATGCTTTTCCAAGTACACCCTTCCAGCATACAAAATCATCTTCACAAATTAGTTACTTCGACTGTACCCTGGGTACCAGACTCAATATATATAAATACAAGTGAGTCTGGTTCCCAGGGTACTTCGATTGGTGCCTATGCCACCTGGTAGTGAGTTTCATCGCACCCAGTTTTCAATAGTTTTTTCGATCTTCTGCTCTAATAACACACCTTCAGTTTCACAGTTTGTTCTAGCTAAAAGTTCTCGTTTGACATTCTTTATTTTCTTCGGTTCCAGGGATTTCTCCCAGTGAAGAACACATATCAGAAGACGAAGATGACGCAATCACGTACTCGGATGAATCTGATAAAGAAGGTTCGAAGATAAAAACAAAGGGTGGAAAAGAAACATCAGTAACATCAACAACTGGAGGAAAGAAACGAAGAAGAAGAATTCTATTTACGAAGGCGCAAACGTACGAGTTGGAACGACGTTTCATGCATCAGCGTTACTTGTCTGCCCCTGAGAGGGAGCAGCTAGGCCGCATGATCAACCTTACAGCAACACAAGTAAAGATATGGTTCCAGAACCACAGATATAAGTACAAACGACAAAAGGAAGAACTAGAATGCGAGCAGGTTTCGCAAAAATATAATATCGACTCACTGCGTCAACATCCCCTGCCTCCTATAATGCTCCACAGGGAAGACATTTACAGAGAAACTATTGACTATCGCTCGCTGAAGACTTCAGAACTACATCACAGCAATGGGTGCACTGTCGATTGTCACCATCCAATTGAACGATGCGCCTCAATAGATTATTGTCGACCTGCGTTTTATTCGGACGTTTGCAAATGCTGCTATGGGCACGACAGAGTCATTAAAACCCAGCATTACAGCTACCCTAGCCATCCGAAAATTTTACTCTGATACTGACAAACGGGAACTGCAAAGCTGTGCACGTTGCATATGAATTCACAGCAAAGTTTCCTTATATGTAAATGATAATTATATGTAATATCTGAGGAATTGTAAATTGGATTCGATGAATTATCTTATTTAGTGAAAAACCAACACGTACATGAGCAAGAGGTTACAGATTTGAAACGGGGCTTATGCCTTCTGTAGATTTTGCTACTCCGCAAGCCCCTCCGTCTTCCCTCGGGCCTTTTGCTCTTAGTATCGCTGTTGATAAATACCTAGATAAGGAGAAAATTACAATTTTAATGTCTTTATTGGCAAACATATTTGCTTGGTATACCCAAGTATGCAATTTTAGATTATGCTAGTTTAAGATGTTTGGTATAGAAACCGGCAAACAGGGCCCTGGACACCTGTACTTTACCAACGATCTTAAAGGCAATCTGTCATGACGTTGATTGGTAATAAGAACAAAGGGATTTCTATTGTTTCCAGTCCCTCTTCAATTTATCGCATTGTAAAAAATATGGCGGAGCGCTGGAATCGTGTTTAGGCTATTGTTCCAGCTATTGTTCTCGTTAACCAATCCACAACGAGACAGATTGCCTTTAAAATGCTAAAGCCTGTGGTTTCATTACCAGGGACTTCAGCTAGCGGTTATATTTTGTCCATTGCCACCCATTTTGCGAAACTACAGTCCACTCAGTTGTTGTTTTTAATTTTATCAACCCTTTTATCAAACTCTTGGAATTTGCCATCTATTTCCTGTTTAAATATTTGTCAGACTTTTTATGATTCTAAAACAAAACTTTATGGGTATTGCAAAGCAAGGAAACTTTGGTGTAGTTGTTATTTTTCAATATCATTTTCACTTGAAAATTGTGCAACATTTGCATTATATTCACCAGTTTTTCACTTAACATCACAGAGCTGCAAACACCAAATTTGCGTGAATTCCTGTAAATCATTTGCTTTAAATAGCGAACTGTAGATAGCACTTAATTAAGATGCAAATAGTCAAATCAATTTAAATGAATGAATGAATGAATAGTTAGTCTGTTTTCTTCTCACCTCCATTTCTTCAAAAGTCCAACTCCAATATTTAGCCGCTAATGATTTATCAGCGGCGCTAGCTAAGTTTGGAATAAAGTTAACACACAAAATGAATGAATTCCATGTTCTCTATCTATTAATGTAATGATTTTTAACCTTGTTAGGGACCTCATTTTTGTTTGTGACTGGAATAACGGTTGGAAAGTTTGATTTGTTCAAGATACGATATTTTAGACTTCTTCATGTAGTTGGGAATCTGGTAGATATCAATTGGAATCCATTTTAATACAATGTTACGCTTGGCACAAATATCAAGGCTGTATTTTCATTATGGATAGTTTCTACCTATTCTGACACTTAAAAGGATGTAAATAGATCTATGCGTATGCAGGGGAGGCTAAATAAAGAGGGGAGGCTGAGATGAGGCTGTTATCGAGGCCTTATCGAGATCAAGGGCCAAGGCTGCCTCAAATCACTGTTGTGATTTCTCTGACATTTATGTTAGATACATTACGTTACGTTAGATATCTTAGACTTAAAGGCATTTGACATGCTTAAGTACAGCGAATCCAAAAATAACTTAGGTCAAATTTATCAGAGCACGCGCACAAGAAAGGTATTGAAAACCGCTCACGTGAAACCACTGCACGCTGTTCTAGGATTTCACCGATTTGTAGAAAGGCGGAAACTGTTCACGTGTTTTTCTCTGTGCGCAATTTGATTGGTCAACCGCTCGTGGTCGAGTGGCTGTAGGCCACTTTTACTTGTGTCAAAGGCCCTTGAAGCAAATGCAAACATTTTCAAGCTAAAACTAGTTTTTAACCTAAATCTTAGGCTGGGCTGCAACTGAAATGAATGTAGATTTTGTTTATAAATTGACATTTGTAATCAGACAATTAGGCCGGGATGATCCATAGATGTATAATATATTCAAAAGCAGCTCCAATAGTGTTACTAGGTATTCAATGAAACAGTAAATTAAGCATATGAAATAGCTTGAATCACTGGACACAGCTAGTATAAAGTCTTTTTAAGCCTTTTTTGGTTAAATATATTTAGGATTTAAAATTCAACGAGTTTTTAGAGTCAAGAAAGTATTCAAACTGTTCTCCGCGAAACAGGGACCGCGCACCAGTCTAAATGAAGGAGGGCTGAAAAGGGCGTGACGGAAAATTTTTGAGGCCACGCCCACTAGAGCGCCGGAAAACGCCCCTTTTTGAAAATACTGGCTTATTTTTTACTAGGGTTTTATAAATAATCTGGGTCAGAGAAGATATAAACAGCTATAAAAATAGATAAAATTAGTTTGAGGATAATAAAACATCAAGAAAAAGACCTAGAAAAATGAACAAAAGGGTTCCAAGTTAAGAAAAACTGCTACTACTCAGGATTATACGATTCAATGTTGCGTTAGAGCATAGTTAGAGTAAACTTGTTTTCTAAAAAAAAGTTTTCTAACCTATTATTGCAAAAAGGTGGAGGGGCTATAGCCCCTGCCAGCTCAATGGCTGCGCGGTGCCTGCCGTCAAATAGACTTTACTTCTTAAACATCCCTTAGAAAAACCCTAAAGTAAAACGGGGTTTAGATATGACAGTTTCGTTTCTTCTTATTTCATTTTGGTCTACTTCACGGTTAATGACAATGTGGCAGCCACGTTGTTCTGTGTCCTGGAAATCTTAATTTCTAATTTATGAAAATAAAGTATGTCAAGTTTAAGCAGTTTATAGATGTGTTAAGATGAGGCCAAAAACTCAATTATTGCACTGAAGTACAGCATAACATTAGATTAAGACACGTAATAACGAGATCAGACATCACATCGAGGTTACTCGTGGTTAGTCCAATTATTCGAAAGATCCTTTGATAGAAGTCACAGACTCTTCATTCGGAAAAACTGTTCTCAGAATCCACAGCAGCCGTTAGTTGGCAGCCATTCTTAAGTAGCTTATCGAAGCAAAACGTTCACTAGTTCCTATCGCATTTATGGGATTGTCCCATCATCACGCAGTACTTATAACAAACCGCTTTTAAGAAAAGAAAGAACTCTTTTAAAAGTGACTGGAGATTAGCTTGAATTTAAAAACGGTTTTCATTATATGCCATGTTCTATATTATATTTCGAAAGTATTCATGTTTTGCCTGATGCAAACTCGCTATGCACTATAAGTTAAGCCGAGACAAGAAATGTTTTCAATTAACTCTTACTACATACAGCATTTTTCCCAGACGTAGGAATTCTTTCTACACGTTTCAAAGCAAATTTTGTTATATAAGAATGAAAAGATTGCTAGTTATTGCCTGGCAAGTAAGGTTATGTGAACCAAAATTGTGAACGTTCTAAGGAGTTGGAGCCTGCTTTTGAGATTTTATGAGCCGGCTGCGTGTGCTTTCCTTTCATAGAAGAATGTTGACTGGTCGAGTAAGCTGTGAATTTGTGACCCTTATAATTAGCACCGTTGCATCTATTTGTGCAGCTAATTGATCTCACAAAATCATGATTTGGAAAGGATCAACAAAACCAGATAGAATTACGCGTCCTTTCGAGTCATGAACAGGTTGCTGATCAAACTTTCTACCCAAAAACACATCTTATTCACTCCAACGTTTCTTTATGTTTTAGTCAATCGTTAACAAGCCATCAAAAGATGTGTCTCTTAATTAGAAAAGCAAAGTTTAAGTTACGTTGTAAATGGGTGTCAATGGAAAAATCGTTTGACAAATTGATCGATATTAACTCATCGTTCAGCTGTTTAGTTAAGGGAGTGGCTAACTCCACCTTGTTGTACACAAGTAGGCAGGTATTTGCTCTTGATTATCTCGAGTAAAGCGCATGTGTGAAACACATACTTTAATTATTTTGCCCTCTTATGGAAACATCATGCCACGTTTTACTCTTTTGTGCTAGAAGGACATTTCATTGCCTTCAGGAACAGAACCCGTTATTGACACAGATAACAACCCACCCCCCCCCCCACCTCATAATTTATATTATAATTTATGCTAAATTATTTAAAAATTACCACGCCCTGCATGTCCGTCTGTTTAGCATGACTTACGTTGCTTGTTGCTGCATGTAGAATATAGAGTCAAGAGGGTATCAATATTTCCTCCGTATTGGAAAAACAAAGAAACAAAACTGGTGGTTGGGTGTGGCCCTAAGGTTTCTTTTGTTTTTATTGGCCTTCCTCACGGTCGTTGACCTTGTGATTGCCATGTTTTCTTGGCTCTGGTAAGGGGCCATGCTTATGGCAACGATGGTTGATAGAATGTCATAGTTTTTACTGTTACTGCTCCTTTTTAAGTGCATATTTTGTAAATAGAGTTAGCTGAATCAATCGTATAAAATGAGGATTGCAATTCATTTGTATGAGAGCAGATAAAATGGATTCAACCTGATTTTATACGTTTATATATTTAATATCAATAAGACTTAATTTTTGAAGCGTCACAGCTTCTTACCCCACTAGCCACTGCTCAGGCTGCACCTAAATTTAGCTCTTAGCGTTTCGTGCTTTATGCTCTGGCACCATTTGAGTGCCTCTTGGTAAGCAAAAATATACAAAGGATTAAGCAACTGCGGCTGAGTATGTTGAAGTGAGATTAAGTATATTGAGTTATAGCTAGTTATTTCTGGATAAAATTCACAGTCACGAGAAAAACCGTTAAATGTCATACCATTCAGCTGATTTAAATTTAACTTTGCAAAATTGATTTGTTTTTTGTATTGATTGAATATACAGTATTTCTTATTCCTTCTGTTCTTGCAACCCTGGCTTAGACTAAGAGTCTGATTATAAATATTGCAAACTAGTAAGTCCATATTATAATGATAATAGAAACTTTTTTGTTAGTGTCTCTTGGTCAAAATGTTCGCCCCTTGCAAATCGTTGCCATGCTAAAGTTCCATAGTTGCTTGGTGTTGTTGTTGTTGTTGATTATCGTTGTTGTTGCTGCTGTTTGTTATGGCTGTTGCTGTTGCGATTTCTATTGTTCTTCTTTCTATTCTTCTATCTTTTGATGTTTTCTCTATCATATTCAGTCCACGTTCATCGGTATTATGAAAACTGATTCAAATGTTTATTATCATGATCGTGTTTTGAATGAAAATGTAAGAGAACGACGATACGACACGAATTGAAACTTCTCTTGCCAGAATGTTGTTATTTCACATATCAGATTTATAATTATGTACCATTACATCCCCATAAATAATTCAGCCTTCATTGAGACTAGACTTAATCGTGCTCTTTTCAATTACATAAGTCATGAAAGCAATCAGAAACCTATAAAAAGAAGAACCTACTTAGCTTAATGATGTGGTGATCGGACACACAGGTTGAATCCTATCTAAAATAAAGACAATGATTTCCTGTGAGATGGTTCTAAATTGTGTGTCTCTTCAAGCACCTTTTTGTGCATTTTTAAGTTGTTCATTTTTGTTGAGCTTCGCATGTGTCATAGTCGTTGTCGCACTTTCTACGTGAGTTTATTCGAATTTGTCGACCTCAGGCCATTTCGAACGACGCCATATCAAACCTTTTCTTTTGGCACTTGACATTGACACCCACAGAATACAATGGCTTCAACCAAATCTCAAATCCTAAGAACGCCTCCTTGATGTTCAATCATCTGGAGGATGATTCCTTCACTTATCTTGGTCACTCACTCTGATCATGGAGACATTACATCATTCATCTGTTTACTGTTTTCAATGATGTGTAATCATTTCGAGTAATGTGGGAAATTTTCCACAGCGACAGCAATATATTTACCAACGTGCCTGAATGTCTAGCATAATCTCTTGTTAGAAGACCCAGGCAACATTTCCAATGGTATGAAATCTTCAGTAAATTTTAAGGGGTTTGCCGCAACGTAGTCTTTTATGCTTTAAGCCCATTCTAGTGTTATGTAAACCTTTTTGTGGTGCCAGCTAAAACCTCGGAATCGTAGATTAAGAGTTACATATTGCTAATCTAATCTCCAATTGCTATTTTGCCTCGTTTAAAAGAGAGGTCAACTAAAGCCAGCCATCTCAACATTTTACATATGCGAATTCGATAGTTTAAAATATCTGGCTCAAAATTCTATGACTATGAGTAAAATGGGCTCAAAATATATATATTGATCTGCATGTAATATATCGTTGAAGAAGACTTAAATTAAATAAAGAGCACCAACATACGAATGTAAAAAGAAATGTCCCTCATCCTGAGAAATTTTTTTTTGGAAACGTTGCAAACATTGTTAACACTCTGTACAAACATTTTTTACGTTCTTTATTTTTCTGCTATTTCTTCTAAGTTGATATTCTCTCCTACCAAGCTTTATGGAGGAATGTTTTTTTGCCTGGAAGCCCCTCAGTCGTTTTCAAGAGATAAAGTCAACTTCCATTAGCTTCCGTCTCATTTGAAAAAAAATCAGTTTTGTCAACAGCTACTCTGCGACGTGCGCACCTTCGATATGTCAGAGCAAATTTTTTTCAATGAAGTTTGAAAACTTCCCTTTAACAACAATTTGATTCCACATCCTAATTTATCATACTTAATGTATTGATTATGTACTAAAAACAAAATTCTAGCTTGGGTGCTGTACAATGTAATAGAATAAATCTAGGAATTTAAGTAAAGTTGTACTAAACATCACAATGACTTCGTGTACTGCCCCCGGCCTTTTGTTATAACAGAAATGCCCCACCCATGCTCTAGTCACCTTCCCCTTTATAACCTTTTTCAAATGTTCGATGGGAATTTATTGAAATCTGATTTCGCTCCTATTAACGCATTTTTATGTGTTTGGATAGCTAAGGAATGTCTTGAAATTTTACCAAAAGGTAGGATGAATAGCAAGCTTGAAATTCTTTCACAAATAAATCGGCTAAGTGAAATTGAAAGGCATAGGTTGAAATTTCAGGATTCACTGCAAATAACTGTATTACGCTTTTATTGAAATGACCACCTTGCATTTTTATTTATTCTTAATTTCCTAACTTTGACTTAGGTTATGTCGAAAGCAATATTTCAGATGTTTTAAATTGCTGCCTCAAAGATTGAGATTTTTAAGCACATATCCCGAGTACTATTAGTAATAACTTTCTAAATAACTACTCGACTTATTCTCTTCTAAGTCCCTCCTCCTGCATTGTTTGGGTATTTAACCTAATCCATGGTGTAACATGAAGTCAGACCCGTTTTTATCTCATATCTTCCAGATCCTTCTAGCACCTCTTTAAGCGTTTATACATTCTTAATGTCCTCATATGCTTGGTTAATAAATATTTTTCTTGACAGTTGCTCTGCCCTTTTCATCATAAGTTTGGTAGCCTTAAGCTTCTCTACAAATCACTCTTTTGGTGAGAATCTTAGTTTTTAGATGGATTGTTGGAAATAGTTTGATCGTCCTCCATTAGCAAGGAGTTGCTTGTATTCATCTTCTGTTGAACTAATCTTAAGGGCGCCAGAGGCTTTCTAGATACTCTCAACGTTAGATTTAAGGGTTACCCAATTTCTTAAGTGGCTATCAAGGCCCTGTGCTTTGAAAAGTAAGCCAAAGTTAATTTCATGAATACGAATTTAAATGATCTCATACTTCTGTAGCTTGTTCTAGCGCCATTGCTTGCTGTGAGAAATGGTAAATAGATTTGTTTGAGACTGGTTCAGACTGTCTTCATCATCGTGAAAGATAAAATCAGGGATGTTGTTTTATCAAACCAAAACATGAAATGCTGGGGTCAAAATTTGTTTAGCATTTAAACTCCACGCTGTATTTGCTTTTCCATTAACTTGAAGCGCTATGCATTGATCACTCTGATAAAAATACGAGGTTCAAAGTTGGTTGTAAGTTTTCCTGGTTCTGATATAGAATGAGGTGTAATTAAATGCATATAGTGTTCTGAATTTTAGACATTATAGTGAGTGGAACGTTATTATGCAGTATTTTATAGTAGACGCTACTTAAGTATATTCATTAAGTCTAAAAAATGACACAACATCCTTTTCATGTTTATTTTGTATCTTGCCTTTCAAGGCTATTTTTCCATTTGTTTTTATTTTTTATGATATAAGAGAGTTGAGGAATAGTATCAAAAATATCTTTAATCGATAAATAAAATGGGGTGTGAGTGTAGGATCTGGAATGTGTACTTTCTAAATGATTCACCAGAATATACGAGTATTGTAGTATTTGATTGGTTACTATTTACATCCTAGTATTAGTAGTGACTGAGTCATCAAGTGAATTTCGGACAGAATCTGAGCTGCATGTATAACTTTATCTCCCACTCAAAATGCAGACAGAATACCATTCATTTGTTAACAGAAGAGCGCACTGATAGCAACCTATCAAGTGTTTCTATCATCTCTCGTAAGAAGGGCATCACTTGAGGCTGAATATATAGATGTTACTTGTCATCGTAATGATCCAGTTTCAGATCAACTGGACAATGATGACATTTTCTTTCTAGTAAGCTGGCACCAAAGTACAGACTTTTCACCTTCTTCGTGGGAACTTGTGATGTGAAGGAAATATCGCTTTGTCTAGAAAATAGCAATTAATGATCTTCGCCATCTGAATATCCAGATGTTCACTTGTCAAGGCGTCATGTAATTATTAAGTACGAACAAGAGATATGGCAGTAACTATCAAGCTTGCTTTATGGTCTGTACACAGAGTACGTATTGTATAAAGTATAGTTTTAAAGAATATTGAAGCCGCCAGAATTTGAGATTAAACCAAAAATAATGGTTTAATCCAATTAGATGTGTAATTTTATTGTTCTTATGAGCTTTTCTGATTTTTTATCTGATTATTTACTTTTAATAATTCCCTTATTTTTCGTTCTAATTCTAGTCATGATTGATTTTTATAGCAACTTAGTTATTTGTGTAGTCCTATCGGAGTCAAGTATGTAATCTATCGTTCTGTTTTATTTTGAATCCATGCTTTATTTTGAATCTCCTCCACATCTTATCTCCTTCACATCTTAACAGTTTTCACGTTTGGCGTTGTACATTGCATGCCCATATATGAGAATTCCATTACCAAACATTGAATTAACATTTCAAACGCACCATTTCAGTCTGCTAATGAATTTCTCACATTATTCCACTTGGTTTTCCACTTGTTCTTCCTTGATATCTCGTAAATATAATTTATAAATATATTGTGGCCCAAAATTGAAAATATTTAAGAATACCGAGTCTTAAAAAATATATTGGAGTCCTATAATAAATTTTCTGTTCTGGTTTCTTAAAAATTCGTCTGTCTTGGTTTGGCACGTGTTTAGCTCTTCACCTGCCTACGCAATGGCTGAGTCTACTCGCAGCACTGTGGCATCGCCATGCTGCAGTATATCACTATGCATGTCAGACTGCTAAGTATCTTAAGGTATTAAGGATTTGTCAGAATGAAAACCTTATGGGTGGGATGGCTTGATAATCACATTATGGCGAGTATGATAAAGCAACAAATTCTTAGTGGTGCTTCGCAAATCGTCGATTCCATGATACCCACCCACCATTTATGTGGCATGGTATTACCTAATTTCATACCACTCATCGCAAACTATATTTTATCTTCGGGCTGCATTTCAGCTTTCCGCCATCTGTTCAATGACAGTTGCCCAGCCCCTATTTGTCATGATACTTAATTGACCTTTTTTGTTCGTCTGAATTTTAGTTCAATCTTATCCTACATTAATTTTTTTTCTGAATCATTGAAATGTTTTAAGAAACCTTTGCACCCTTGAGGCTTACCCGATGTATTTGCGCAGTGGGTCGATTTCACGAGACCTTTGAAATAGAGTCTACTATTTCTAGGGAGGGGGGTTGGTGGTGTGGGGGTAACTTGGAGGGCTAACTATGTTGCGTGACATACAGATGGATTGTCTCGGAAGGTGTTTAAATAATGTTTTAAGGACCACGCCCTCGTCTTTAGCAGGCCTTTTTGCACTTTAAGGCGGGGGAGGTGTCAAAACATAGTGGAGAGTTGAAAGAAACGTGAATACTGACAAATAACACTAGAAAAGATTAAGGCTTCAGCATGTACCGATCCACTAACGAGACAGCAATTAGGGTTAATATTACACCGTATAAAGGGCTACCAAAGCAGAATAGCAGTTAGGCTATTTTCTTTAAAGAAGAAAATAATATGGAAATTAGCCGAAAGTACTAATTGAATTGTTTGAAATTATTTTGTACTTTTGAAGATTGTATTTTGGTAAATTGAATTGGCAACGGAGGTCTTAACGTCAGCTATTACGCAAATTGACGCACCCTTGCTCAATAAAAAGAACCATTTAAGCTATCAAATCGTTAGACTCGATAAAAAAGAAGTACAATTTACAATATTCTATCGAAGAGCGTGATAAAAATTTGCATTTTAACTGTTGGTTTAAAAAACAAGTTGTCTAGCTCTTTTACTGGCATACGATTAAGGTTCCAGCGTAGAAAATTCATCTTTTAGAGCTTTTCTTTTATGGATATATTATTCATGCCAGAGAATATGTTTTGCTGCCTTTTAGGCTCCTGCGCAACCGGTATGCTTTGCGGCAATAATTCGAAAACTGGCGAAATATCGTACTGCATGAAAATACAAAAACAGTTGGACAAGAGCCTTTAATGAAAATAATAACTGCATTATACACACCCTATGTTGTCTTGTGGTGCAACATTGTCTTCTGTGTAAATTTGCTCAACTTACCCCGTAATAATTTAAGAGCAAATTAAGAAAAATACACCCTTGGAATTTAGGGAAATTTACGACGCCCGTACCAGCAAATATGGAAGTCAGTTAACTGGCTCTTATGCTGAAAATAGTGTTGAAGCAGTCAAAATAATCGGACTTAAATATTACGACATTTGATACAATATCATACACAATATCAGCATCTTATTATCTTTTTTAAGTTGGTGTCATAATTCTTAACCAGCATTTTCGCACAGTTATTTTCAAGCTGTAAGGTGACAAAATGTTTCCACGGTGTTCGGAGACTTCAAGATATTGCCTTCATCGAACAATATTGAACAGACGGCTGTTATTACTCTCCACTTAAAAGTGAATCAGTATACCTTACGTGTGAAGTGCGTAGTCTGATCTGTATCATTCAGTGTCCTATTTGTCATTATTTCCCTTCGCTGACAAGACAAAAAGAAAAAAATAGTATCATTTTTACCAAACTGATCGTCAAGGGTGGTTTTTCATTAGGTTGACGTTCCTTTCAATCATTTCATGTGGGCAGGTGATATAATATTGATCAGCTTTTTTGAGTAAGGGAAACCTGTCCACGTTTAAACGCTATCTTGTTTGTTAACGTTGTTGCTGTTAGTTAACGATGTTAAGGTGGTAGTTAAGATGATGATGGAATTTGTGCCCAAATCTCCTTGACAGTAAAAAAGGGTAGGCCTTTTTAGTATGAGAGATTGAAACGACCTCTGTTGGGTAGCCATGATCCATTTTGTTCTTCTATTCTTGTGAGCTATAGTTTTTTTAGATAAATTTTTCATGTTTTGAGGCCAGGGGAATTCCATTATGTTGACCAGAAAAAGTTTCTTTCTTGTAAAAAACGGTTCTCTGAAATCCACCTCATTTTTAAACATAAACGCCACGACAGATCAAGGAGATCTTTTGCTTCTTTTCAATAGTAAAGTTGGGAGCAGGATGTAACAAACTTAGTTTTTTTGTCATATTTCTGCTCTAATTTGACAATTACAACAGTGTCATCAACATATCGGAAATAAGCCGTTGGTTTTTTAGATTCGGTCAAAAAATCTGTTTTCGTAAAATCTAGCAAAAATCTGTATTTGTAAAATCCAGCTAATGCATAAAGTTTCATAAAACTGCATTCAAATCCAAACACGGTATTTTTGATAGAATGTCAAATACCTTCAATGTAAAATTCTTTTTTTTCGAACTCTATGTCCGATTTTCTTCCAGGAGATTGTTAAAAATGCCTCATGGAGGTTCTTCTCAACTTGAAGCTTTATGCCAATTATCAAATTTTCTTTCAGAGATTCTGCTTACTGAAGAAAGATTTCATGGAGGAATACACTCGTCTCTTCAAGGAACAGGTATACAATTTATCGTAGACTTACAAGATTTGACGTAGCCATCTTTTAGCACTATCCACCTGATCATACTTTGAACAAGAAAGGCTTTTCAAGTCATTTTTAAGAATATCTCTCGCAAATTTATTTACAGCTTGTATGCCAGTAATACTAAGAATGCTTTTAGGAGAGAACCTTTTAGACAAATTGAAGGGAGCATCTTGAATTATTTGTCGAAAGGCCTCGCTCTAGGCCTTTTAGGCAACGCAGTCATGGAGTAACTGGCTACACCTGCTCCTCCCTATACGTTATTTTGGCAAATGAGGTCCATTCCATAGGCGCCAAGGTCATGTTGACTTTGGGGCTAGACCCTATCCCCCCTTCCCCACAAGCGTGATATTCGGGGTTGACAAATAAGTGTATCGTATCAAATAAACGAGTCATTCATTATTTTGAACAGCCAAAAGCGCTTAGAGGTACCTATATAAGATAGAACACATCGCATTTTTATAGCATCATCTAAAATTTGGAGTGTTATAGCCAATTTTGTTGTTTGCTCTTGTTTCAAATGACTGGACTTCCTTTCTTACTGTCATGTACACAGTTGTATGTATCATAGTAAGATAGCGTATTTGAGAAAAATTGGAAATTTTCTTTTGCTTTTTGTTTTTACTGAAATTGATGAAAAGCTGCCATTCTTTTATCGGTAGCAATAGAAAGTAAAAATCTGACGTCATGAAATATTCTTTTGGAATTGTTCATTTTGGGTCATATAATCTCAAAGAACACCTTAAAATACCATTAAATATGCAAAATCTGTCGAATATGTCCTGAAATTTGCTGAGATATTGCCAATGAAAGATCTGAAGTATGCAAATAGATATCGGTTAACTTGGTTGTGTTTATAAAGTTTAGAAGCAATGCTAGTTAACTGTGATTTGATAGTAAAAGAACATGACCAAATTTCGGTAAGTTTAAACCCAACTTTGTTTAGATTAGACTATATATCGATTTTCGTGACGTCAACACTTTCAAACTCAGAAATGTAAAGTTTGCTCTGTCAGCACAAATGTTTTAAAAATGACTCCATATTTACCTTTGATGAAAAATAATGTAGAGTCTTAATAAGGGATTCTTTTGTCTTTCAGTATGGCATAATTCATAGATATGATACGAACAAACTTCGGAATGTGGCGAAGTTTTTTGGACATCTGTTGTATAGTGATGCAATACCGTGGACGGTGGGTACTTTTACTTATGTTTGCTTCTTTTTTCGTTGGGACATTGTCCTTAGTGTGCGAAGTTTTTCGAATTCATGTTAATTAATGTTCCATTAATCAAAATTGTGGAAAGTTGCTGTTTTTATCGATGTGTTTCTTTAGACAGCAAAATTATTGTAAGTATTTAGCAACAGAACCCCCCTCCCCCTTCTCTCTCTCTCTCTCTCTCTCTCTCTCACTCACTCTCTCACTCACTCTCTCACTCACTCTCTCACTCACTCTCTCACTCACTCTCTCTCTTTAAGATTTTCATATAAAACACCAAACTAGCTTTTGCCCTACTTACATTGTTTTTGTGAATTTTTTATTAATTACTTTCCCTATTAGATTACTTTGAGAATAATCTTGCTTTAGCAAGTGAGAAAACTGTGTTTGCCACAACACGAAAAAGTATAATTTCTGAAAAAATTTTCGAATAGAGAATATTCTAAAAGCGAATTAATTGCAAAAATTTTTCTGTAAAAAGAAAAAAATTGCAAAGAATTTCAGAGACATGATTTTTTCCCGAATATTATATAAGGATAAAAAAGAATGAGTTACGGATAGGGGAAATGAGTTAGAAATTGTTTACCCTTGTAGTTTGCTAAAGTTGTAGTAGAGGTCTCAGTATGAAGATGCCGGTCACATAACATATCAGATAATGAAGACTTTAAACAATTTGAAACGTGAGGGAGGGTGAAGCTTTCTACAGACACATCTTTATCTCCCGTATTTCCTTAAAAAAAACTACATCTACATTTGTGGAATGATTTTTTGCGGCTTCGATTTGAGGGCGGCTCCTAATTAGCTACTTTCCCCTGCACATTATCCTTCATAAAAATCCCGTCTATTGCTGTGTTCGAGTTGCAATACAGCTATTGTTTAGTTAGCCTCGTCGCCTGTTATTAGCCTCGTTCCTAGGACTTGTACCCTATAATTCATAGAAAATTCCCTTTTCTTACAAGGTCCCTTTGGAACGTTATCAGTCGTTTCTGAAAACTTATTTTCTAAGACTCTTTCTGAACTCTGCTTAAAGGTCGTTTACATTTATTTTATTGATCATTGTTTTTGAAGGACAGCTTCTATTTACAAAATAATGTACGGCTTCATCTTGAAGTAATTCAGCCTTAAAATCATACAGTGATGTTTTCAAATACGATTTATGAAATAACCTAGGAAAACGGACGTGTAGAATTTACTTACGTTCAACTAGAATTTGTTTTTCTGCCTCTGAACGTAGATGTAGTACGAATTAATGGCCTGATTCGCATGCAGGTGGAATAAGCTATCTCACTGCTAAGCTGAGTGCAGATTTTATGTTAATAACATTAAAGTAATTTTTCTTGCAATGTCTTATTTTCTATTCAATTATGTTTTATGACCCGCGATTTGTTTCTAATTTAATGCTTGCATTGTCAAGCTTTCTTCTCGAGTATACTGTTGTGAGCAGCTTCCAGCCTGTGTGCGTTATTTGAATATGCGCAAAACGAACGCCACAGAAATACAAATTCATATTAGTTAACCGTATAGCTCAGTTATTTCACAAATATTTAATGTCTTTGGCTTTCTATTTGATTCCTTCTCACCACTCTCTTAGTAACTGTTATCTCCTCTGAGTAACTGTTCTCTGACGTCTAAACTGTTTCTTGATGTATTGCTCTCCAATAGCTTTTGAACAAATTCTTCAGGGCTTTCTTTAATTCCTGCTCTTGGCCGTTTTTTCCACTATCATAATCTTATCTTTATGTGTAAATTTAATAGCTCCAGCTTATATTCCAATTTCAATTTCAACTAGGGTGCCCACGTTTCTGAAGACGCTATTTTAGTTCTTTACATCATTGACCCGTTTCATCGTGTTAAGATTTTTTCTATTTGAAGTATTACAGAAGTGGACCGCTATACTCATGTTAGATATTAGGTGGCATGTGCTGAATTGATTTGGTTGCTTAAAAAACCCCTTATAGTCGCCCAAATTAAATAATCAAGGAAGCTAGGTAGTTTTTGGTCACCTGTATTGCCATTAAGGGAAACATGCAATTTAAACCGAGAGTGATATGGGGCAATTAGAAGTTTAAAAATTAAAGAATCCAGGTTTAGTATACTTTGATGTGATTGATTCTACAGATAACAGTTTTGGAAATCATGATAAATTAAACAGTTGATCTCATACAAGCTATGGTGTGCGGTGTGTATCCTTTCTAGCTTCTCGGCTTTTCAATATTTCAGCATAGTCAACATCATGTCACGTGATTAGCTTTCACAATTTCTTTAAAGGTAATGGAATGCATTAAATTGAATGAAGATGATACCACAAGCTCCAGGTCAGATGTCTAATTCTTTCCATGCTTTTTGACGTTTTTTGTTTGCATAATTGTGTAATTGAAGCCCTTCTGTGATGTGTTTTGTCTCATCTCAAGATCTAGCAACTTTTAAAAAAGGCTCGTTCCCAAATTGCAAACCCAACTTTTCACCGTGTCAGCGAAATTTATTTCACAAACAAGCTTTCCTTCAGAATGGAAAGTCTTCAAATCTATTTTCGCTTCGAGTTTTTATTTTATTGGAGATTTTTTCCAATGGTTTGCCACTTTTATCAAAAAACCCTCCGAATTCAACTATTTTGTTTGTAAAATAAATGTCCGGAACTATATGAATGTGAAACTCTTTGAACGCACTATTCGCCAATTTAGAGATTTGCTTCAAAAGAGGCTTTCACAATTTCTGTAAAAACGCAACTTTAGGTCACCTTGATCACTATTGGCAATACGCAGTCTTTAGTCCTTGTGACGATGAGTGACATCACCTATTCAAACACTCTCTGTTTCCACATGCTAGATTGCGAAGTCTTTGTTTCCATTGATCAGTCCCAAACGTACTAGTAGCTCATTGAAATGCATATCTTTAAATAATGATGCCGATTTTTTCTTGGCTTATGTTCTGTTTTGTCCAGTCCTTGTAACAAAGTTCTCTGCTCTGGGGGCTTTTCTCCCAATATTTTGCGGTTTGTGCATAAAACCACGTGTAACATTCTCTTTTTATTTTATAGCCGTATTTTCATCAAGATACTGTTCCAGTGTATTTCAGAGTATTTTGGCATACCAAAATTCAATGAAAGAATCCGCGATCCGTATGTATTTGCTATTTTGCTCGTATTTGAGATTTAACCCATGTCTTTCCAATTTAACCTCTGTCCAGTCATCTCTACAAGGCTTGTCTTCCATGTACTAGGTCTTCATTGTCTTAGAGAATATTTACTGTCTCTGTAGAGTGGGGATTCTAAGCAACTAGAGAGTTTTTGGACTGTGATTTAGTTTGTAATACTTTTCCAGCCATCTCTGTTTTAAGACATCTCTCTTTATATGATCGAGAACGTTTTGCAGGGATTTCCCAATATCACTGATTAAGCATAGCCACCCCGAGGGTAGACATTTTATTTTATATACATTTCTTACCATGTTTCGTTGACAATTTGTCATTGCTTATTTTGATGGCTTTAAAAGGGAGAAAAAATCAAATGATTTTGGCAATGATGTCCAGCCTCTCCAGGCACGGTTCTATTCAGAACACAAACTAACTCGTGGGTGTGCTGTCTATAAGCATGTTTTTTAATTCTTCTAAACGGTATTTTCAAGGCGATATTATATATGATCAGAGCCAAGCAAGTGCAATTAAAGCCATTCAAGGCGATATTATATATGATCAGAGCCAAGCAAGTGCAAGTGCGTTTAGCTGGAAGGGTACTTTTTTTCTCGTGATGAAAATGTGTAAGACGTAAATTGGTGTGTCATTTAAAATCAGTTAAAAATTTGGCAAGATTTTGTAAGAAATTTACAATCTTACCACTTAGTATTTAATACAGAGCAAAGATTGTAGAGTAACGTGACATTAGTTGGAGAGGGACATGGAGGGGGTGTGAGGGTGTGTGGAGGGGGTGTAGAAGAATGTTGAATGTGTGTAGGTGGAACTGTGAAAACGCCTGCATGCACCTGTTTATTAGGTTTTGCTGTAAGACTTTGAACAGAGTAAAATACTATTACACAACATTGTCTCTTACATTGTTGAAATTCGCTAGTGCTTATGTATTCAGATAATAGCTATTTTTTCTCGATGTTTGAAATTTACATTTGATGTTTGTTATCTTCCACGTCCCTTGGCCCGAAATCTGTCGTACTTCAATTTCGAGGGCTTATATTCAAAACCCTTCAATTTTTGTGTCGTAAGTGATATTTTTTTTCATTTCCAAGGGTACTGGCTCCATTTTTTGAAGGACTCTTTCCAAGGGACAACCCGCGGGACACGCGTTTTGCAATCAACTTCTTTACAGCCATTGGTCTTGGAGGACTTACGTACGTATATTCTGACTTTTTTAATTCAATAATTTCCTCAATCATGACTTCACTGATTTGGCTGTTATCAATTCGTTTTTGAGGAAGCAAGGTTTGTTTTTAATTTTGAAAGCTAAGTGATATTAGAATACTGGCATCATAGGCAACCTGGACGTTTCTTCCTTTTTTCGAACTTTCAACCAGAAGAAAAATCCAGAAGATTCAATTGTGTCTTCACTTTTTTTTCGAATACAAAGTTGAGGCAATATGGAAAACGAGCTTATGAAAAGCTTTTCTAAGCTTTTAGGCTTTTATTAAATACCAGAGATTTTATTTGTAGTGACGATTTGAGGGAACATCTTAAGAATGCACCAAAGAAAATGATGGCAAGGCAACTTGATGCTTCTTCCAGCGATTCAAGCGAATCTGAAAGTGAGAGTGATTCTAGTAGCGACTCTGACTCGTCAGGTAGGACATTGATGTTTTTTATAGTGACTTTAGCGACTAAGTGACTGCGGGGACCCTGAAATTGACTGTTTTTCGTGTTGTAACTCAGACTTCTGACATTGATTCTTTTTCCATCCATTCTACCACCTTTAGTGAGTTCAGCGACTTTAGTGAGCCTGTAAGTGATTGTGTCTCGAGTAGCGACTCCGATTTATCATGCTTCACTTGATGCTTCTTCTATAGACTTAAGCGCATAAAGTAAACTTGAAATGTGCATTGATTAAGTAGTGACTCCAACTAGACAAGATGTTGATTCTAGTCTTCTAGATATGATACCAAACCCTCTTTATGGGCTCTTTTTGCTGAGAAAGGTATCCATTTTTTTTAGTTTTTCTCCATATGATGCCTAACACGAAATGATAACTCAGTATGGTTACTAACTGTCACATGCGACTGCAGTTTCAGAACTTAGTTTTTTTCATGGTTTTCCCCTTTATTTTTCGCAAATATCATCTATTTATCTACTTTTGTAGATGCCTCCTCTTCTGATTCTGACTCATCCGATTCTGAAGCCGTCAGGAAAAAGTCAAAGTCTTCCAGGTAATTACCAAATACCAAACGTTCCAGCCACTTTTGCCACTTTCTTATACCATTGGTAGAAATGGCTAACAGGCCTGTAAATCTTAGAATTTTCTTTTTCTTAAACAATTTAAATCTTTTGTAGAACAAGTAAACTGTCTTTTGTAATCGATTCACTGATTCAATTAGAATTTTTCTTCTCGTTGCTATCCCAGACAATATTTCAAAGACAACTTTATTTTTATCTCTCTTTCAACTGCATATTTCAGTTCCAATGCTTTTGTCTCTTAACATCACTTGATATCTGAAACTCTTGTTGTTTAGTTGCCCAACGGTTGTTGTTTTGTTCTCCCTGGACATTTTTTGTACTTAATTGAAGTTTAGTTTATATTCGTTCTACCTGTTATATTTTCTGCACAGCGCTCCTATTTCGGTGAACATAGCAGCTTTAATTTATTGTCTCTTTTGATGATTATATCTATTTCTGGAACCTTTATCTTAACAACTGGCTTTTTATATATTGCATCGTGAATTTATTGGTAACTATTGCTCAGGGATTGTGTTAAGTTGATTTGATATGATTTAATGCCTCAGATTCTAAGTTGACGATATTTTGCTGTATTGTATCATTTTCTTTACATCTTTTTGTACAAAACTTGGGTTCCTTTATCTATTTGTTTATCACAATGGAGTAAAGTTTGATTGAATCTCTATAGACGAAGAAGTCCAACGCCAAAGAAGAAAAGATCTAAGGACCCAAGGAGGAAGTGAAATCCAACGGAAGTTAAAAATTGAAGAAAAAACCAAGCATTAAAGTGAGGCTGAGATGAATTTGAGGCAGCAGTAAGATCTTTTTTTGGATTTAACTCGGAAATGTTTGTTTTTCAAAGCTTGGATTTCTGTGACTCATGACATTAGCCACTTAAGGGATCTGTTTGCTCAAAATCACTGTAGTATTCTGAAATCACTTTTGATATTCAAATGTCATTGGCTAGATTCGTATAAGTGCAACCTCGTGGTCTCTTTGTAAAGCGTTGTGTCTCTAACATGTGATTAAAGGGATACAGCTGCTAACATTTTTCTCTGAAGCAGAGAGATTTTTGTAGTTCACTGGTTAATTTAGTCTTTAGACATCAGTGTTTGATTTAACGCTGTCGACAAATAGCTGTTCAACTCGTAATGGATCAAGTATTTAAGGCTGTTGTCTCAATAACGAGCTCTTTTTCAGTAGAGGAAGGCATATATTTAATCTTCCATAGTAGATTCATTGAATGATATTCAGCTTAGATGCATTTTGCCTAGTAAATTACTGGTCTTTGTCGATAAGGTGTATTTGATGAATAAAGAAACAGTAACTTCCTGCAATTTATCACAGAATAGAGATTAAACTCTATTCTGTGAGTTTATCTAGGTTGGGTATGTTTGACTGTAGGCTTTAATCTAAGAAATGTGTACTCCTGAACTCTTTTCTATAATTTTACAAGAATTGCATTTATTCTTTTCCTGTGGTTGCTGTTTACATCTTTGTCTTTCTGTTTACGTTCTTGATATCAACTCCTCATTTAGAACTATCGTGATAAAATGTGAAACCTTCCCCCTAGGCATTTTTTATCATATGAGATGCTAAATTCATGTTGAGGGACTCGTTTTACTGTTGTGTTTTATCATCGAACTTCTTTTCGTTAACAATTTGACTCGTTTAGTTTTTATTGAATATGGGACTCGGCTGGTGAGATCATTCAGTTCCAGGTTTACATATCAAATCCTAAATATTCTAAGATATCCATTTTCTGTATGGCTGGGGTCCTTAGATATGCATTTGATATGCATAAGATATTCAGGTATACATATCATATTCTAAGATATGCATTTGATTTTCTCACGTTTTTCACAGTTAAGGTATTTGCAAAACTGTGATTTCGATGCCTCTTAATTGATATGTAACTGGTACAGGCATTTGTTAAGTGCAATCCCCAGTACCTGCGTGGTTGTTACCTATTTGACCCATCATGCGCTCTAACATCATCTCACTGTGCCTATCCAGCGACCCTGTCAATCAACTCAACGATCTCCTAGTTTTTGATACAATCAGCTTATTTTTCCATTTGTTTCGTATAATCATTTCTTGATGATTCATTGAAAATGTAAAGGAGTTGCGCCATGTGCTCAATGACATACTTAAAATTCGAACCATTCTTAGCACCTAGGATATATTCTCTAAACCCTGAGGTGATTAAAGAAATTTCCATTCATTTTCAGCCTTATCTGTGTGGATCTTTGAAGTCTTTGTTCAGATTTTTCTCTTGCAAGCAGGGTTTGTGCCACTAAGGACGATCGGTCAGCTGGGGTCCTTGTATGTTCTACCTCAAGCTCTTTCAAAGCGTTTCTTTTCATGCAAAAGCTTTCATTTTCATTTATGCTGCGTTTTATTTATCGCTTCTCTACTTAATTTGCTCGCCATCATTTAAGAACCGGATATAACATAACGGTCATTGCAAATCTTTGTTGGTTTCCTAGTGTCTTTCCTGAAACTTGTCTCAACTCAGAAAGCGTTTACACGTGCTCTACACCTACGCGAATAAAGGATTAAATATACCGTCCTTTCCAGCTTCAATTTCATGCACTTTTATTTAAGACATATCATTTATCTTTGAAATACAGTGATTTTTCTGATTCAATTACCAAAGGGACTTGGTTACAGACTCCTTATCGTTTGCTGTTGAGTCAGAAAGACAGCAGTGGTTGATGCTGTTGTTGTTGTTGCTATTTCTGTTGTTATTGATGCTGTCGCTGTTGTTGCTGTTGCTTTGTTTGGAAAAGAACTGTCATTTTTCTTAATCATTAAGGAATTTTGTTTGTTAAAATTGCGCATTATGAAAGGAAATCCTGACATAAGGGAAGTGTGTGTTGTTTGTTAAACAGTTAGAGTAAGCGGTACGTATATAATAAATGAGAGAACCTTTCTTTGCACTTGTTCTAATGCGATTGGGGGCCTTTAAAAGCTAGACAAAGAGAATTGAAAACAACACCAGACGTAAATATACATCCTGCTTACATAATCAATCGTAAACCTTTTCAAGCATTTTTGATATAAATGCTGTAAGCTACTTCACATGATTCCACCAAGATGCACATGTGATTTGCAGCTTTTCAATTTGAACCTTTTGCATTGTTCTACTAAACACATGCATAGATAATCAGAGAGAACGCTTACTGAGCTTTAGTTTGGCCTCTCGATACGCGATCGCTTCTGGCCCTAAATCGAACTGTGTCGAACAATGAACAGGAAAACCATTTCCCAAACATCAAAATTCGCCAGGAAAGAACTATATTTTGTGTTCTTATCTCTCGTTACTTTACTTGGTAGATAATGTTTTCCCTTGATAACGGGTTTGCTTTTAAGCTGGAATATGTGAACAAGACTTGACTTTCTTTTATGTTGATGTTTTCGAAGTCACTTGATAAAGATTAGGACATAACGAAGTGGTACATGAGTGTTTATTTCATATGCTTTTGTCTTCTCGATCAAAGAGTTCTTTATAACTAAACGGCTGTTCTTGCTGGGCCTAATTCATCGCACACTTGGACTGTGAGATTGAAGCGACGTTTCAACGGGGTCTATACAAAATGAGATGATAGAGGGCTATTGCCTATTAAACTTGTGATAATCGCTACACGGGGGAATCAAATTATGCATTATTTCTAGCTGATTTTTGGAATATTTTTATTTTCATTCATTTTACGGTGAGCCGTGCAAAGAAACATTTCCGTTTGGGAAATATGGAAGGGAAAATGTTGGTAGACAGTTGGTTACGTTTAAAGTTGTGTATTTTTGCAGTTTTGATAATCGAGTTACAGGCTATGAACAGGCTATGAACGTTCAACAGCTATGAACAGGCTATCAAATTTTCCATTGCTTTAATAAACCATTGCTTTTTTTCCTAAAAAGGGATGTTGACCTAGTCACAAGGAAGACGAATCACTCCTTATTGCCCAACTTTTAAAAGCAGCTTTAAGGAGCTGTCCAAAGAGCTGTTCAATAGAATATTAAGGAAAGTCGCATGTACATCTGTTTCACTTTTTTAGAAGTTTTAGACATAGAGGGTCTGATAATGGAAGAGACATAACTCCCTCATGGCATTGATAATAGAATCTCCCTATCTGGTTTAATGATGCAGTGAATATATCATTGGAGGTAAAACATTCCTTGGCTGTCTTCAGCTTAAAGAAGCCTTTCAGTTTACGCAGAGATATACTCAGACGAGTTTTTTGTTCGTTTCTAAACAATTCATTATGTTAGAGCTAACGCCTTCCTTTATTCTACAAAATTTGCTCTTGCTTTGCTTTCATACATAATTTTCCTTATACTACATCGATCATCAAAACGAAAACTTTTTGTAACTGCGTCGTCAATCTGTCTGCGGAAAAACAGAGCAACCAATACTGTGTGTAATGTGCCTGACACCAACTCCTCCGCACAAGTTATCTTTGGCGTCCCCCCGTGTTATAATTCCTTCATTTCAAATTAACATGAAAAGGAGGGCAACACTCTTAACTGGAGAAAACCTGAACGAAGAAATTATTATTCCCTTGCTCATAGCTGTGGAACATGTCGTTTCTCATTAAAGACATTCTCGGTGACACCGTTGACGAAGATTCACCTGTCTCCTCGTGCGCGAAAGAAACTTCATTAAGAAATAGCTCTCACAATTACGAATGCAAAGGTTATGTTAGAACGAGTTCGGGTACGTAGAAAATTTTTATACAATTTCATATTGCTGAAATGTCTGCATTCATGGCAGATTTAAGTTTGAGCTGTACCTCAAAGTTTTGTGTTTTCACAAACGTTTTGCAATATGATCAATATTTCCATCTCGTTCATCTTGTAGCAAAAGTGCTCTCTTATAAAGCTTTTAGAATGGCTGTCAAATATCCCATCTCTTTGTTAGGAATTAACTTTTAAAAATGTAGTAGCCTTTTCCAAGTCCTCTGCTTGGGACAGGGTGCTTGAGAATCCCCATGACACGAGATATTAAACGATACCCTTATCAAATGAATTCAGTTTGAAATTGATGCCAAATATATGATCAAAACATACTACATGACACTAATAAGGAACATTATACTGAGATGTTTGATGGAATATAACACTTTTTGATATTCTTATACATTTTGGCGTTTTCATTATACTTGTAAAGCTAATGTCGCTATTTATTTATTTATATTCATATTCAAAGCAATTGATTCCAAATTAGATGGCTTCTTTAACTAGGAAAAAAGCGATCACTTGGGTGTGACTTTTATGCATGCATACATTAAGAGAGTGATGGAAAAATCTTTAAGTTAGAATAACCCGACCAAGCGCAATACGCCTTGACTTAGCAACAGTATTAAACAGACTCGATCCAACGGTACCAAACATTTTTTATTCATCTTGACTAAAGAAATGTTTACTAAAAAAGTCGCTTATTCCTTATGAATTTTTACCTTCAATTCATTTAATTTGATGCACCTTTCAGTTCTCCTGACGGCATGTTGCCATTTAGAAACTACAGGTAAAACTAGGACATGATCTTTGTTAACTCTCACCATGTCGAAAAATTGCACTCAACTCCATTCAGGAATTTTATTTATATTCAAACATGCTTGTGCTAAGTAGTGTTCCTAGCAGATCAAGTTGAAAAATATACTAATTTGTTTTTTCTAGCATTTATAAGAAATGACCAAATCCTTTATTGAAGCTTATAACAAAATGGAGCCAAGATAAAATGGGTAGACTTGCATGATGAAATTGTGAGTTTTTTCTCTCATTAAAAAAATATTCGTTTTAGGAAGAGATTCAAAGGGCGACTGCAGGACTCTGCTAAAGGATCGACAAACGAGTGTTGATCAAATAGGAAAGAAAAGGAGAATTCTTTTTTCAAGACAACAGACATGGGAGTTAGAGCGAGCGTTTCGATACCAACCCTATCTCTCCTCACCAGAAAGAGATATGCTTGCAAGAAGAATACATTTGTCACCTAATCAAATCAAAATATGGTTCCAAAATCATCGTTACAAACTGAAAAAGTACGTAAAAGATGTTATCCAACAGGCCGAATTTGATAACGATTATTCGCTGAACACGGGTTATGGGAAACAGGGTTTGTCAAAAAGAGAACACTGCCATGTTTGTTTTCCATGTGAGAAGGAACGACCCTTCACAGTGGAGTTGTTCGGCAGAAGTAACTTTGGTCCTTACATGCAGCAAAACCCGAGGAGTTGTACTTGCTTCTGTAGTAGCATTGCTAATCGTTATACTGACACGCCCTTTTCTTCACATTCGTATAGAATGGCACATCGCTAGAACGATATCTGACAGCTTATGAGTTAGGCGTAATCAGGACTAACAATTTTCAGGTCGACAACGTATTTAAGCAAAGTTCGTCGTGAACAACTGTCCTAAGGACTTGGGGCTTATTGGCTGTGAATTACTTTTGCACCACCGGAAAATTGCAAACTTTGTGCAAATTAAGTATAAAAATAAAGCCGGTGTAATATGCGTTTTGGTACCCTATATAAAAGTGTAACATTGTGAAACACAACGTGTTTCAAATCATGTGATTTCATCGTAGTGCGATGTTACGGCACGTTATGAGTAACAAACTGAACACAATGCTTTTCGAGCTTAAAATTTCACATTTGCCAATCAAGCAAACTTTGAATTTTTAGGTGGAAATCACTTCTGTTAATTTGGACATGAGCAAAAAATTGTGAATACTTTGTATATTTCGTTTGTAAAACTGTGAAACGATTTCTTTGGAAGCGAGATATAAACTCAATTTCATAATTGTCTTAAGTTATAGATAAGTAATTGTTTTGCAATGGTAAGCTTCTATAATATTCATGTGCCACATAATTTGTATTAGCTTTAAATTTTCATTAGATGCCAAAATAGGCTGGATAGTCTGTTCTTCTGTTTTGTGAATATCCTTGCTTGCTGTGAAGAAAAAATATATATAATTTGAAGGTGATTAATTGAAGTCTTCAAACTTTTTCAGGCACCGCGCAGCCATTGGGCTAGCAGCCCCCCCCCCCCCCCACTTTTTTGCAATAATAGGTTAGAAAATTTGTTCAAAGTTTACTCTAGCGCAACTGTGGAAAGTTTACTCGAACGGATCCATGTAGTTCTTCTTGACCCTTTTTATTCATTTTCTTGGCGTCTTATATTGTTAATCTATTGTCATGGTAATTGTTCTTTTTTCTGAATTAAACTGTTGCAAGTGTTTTCTACAAGGGGTGTTTTCCGGTGTTCTAAAAGGCGTGGCCTCAAGAAATTTCGGTCACACCCTTCTCAGCCCACCCACTTTTCGACTGGTGCGCAGTGCCTGAAACTTGTTTCAATGATGAAGTGAAAACTTTTAAGTTTAGATGTGGCAGGCAACCAAAAATTAACTTAAGTAAGGTTTCTATTTAAAGGCTGTCTTCAGCAATAAACAGGAAGACAATTAAGAATTATGCTGCTAGGAATCGAGCGTTTTGCACAGGGAGTGTTTCTTACGTAGGTGTTTTGCAGTGGAGATAGTCATAATCGATTTAAGTCCCAAATTTTCCTTTGTGTGCTTCTGGCTGATGAGCTTACTCTCCATAACTTTATATTACTATCTGCCTGATCAAATTAATTTTCCCTACAGAGCCCAAGAGGAACTTTTATGTTTGGGCTTGAGATTGTAGCAACATGGTAGTGGCTACTCCCTAGGTCCTTCACCTTTTTCGTATTTTTTTCCCTCATAATTTATTTTGATTCAATATATTTTCGTTCTTTAGTTTTTACTTACGCCTCAATCGAGATATTTTCAGGGGTTACTTACACAAAAGAGTTGGAATTTTTCACGTGGCGCGAGATAAAGTTTAGTGATTCAGATCTATCCAAATTTTTTAATTTTATCATCAGTACTGTCACTCAAATCAGTATTATTGCATGATTCGCATGATTGGTGGATGGCGTATCGAGCTTTGAGCCTGGTGCTGTAAAAGCTTCGTTGTTTTATTATTCATTTTCATGGGAAATGTCATCGATACATTTCCAATTGCCGCGGTCAAACGCTTTCAACGCTTGACTATACAACAAGCGTAAGTGTGATGCAAAGTCAAGTGAACGTAGAGCAGTTCTAAAAGGGGTTGGCCAATAGCTTTGACGTTTCACTCGACTTCCAATTTTAAGAACAGTTGTCTTTGTAGCTATTTTCAGAGCAGTGTAACTATTTTTCCATCTTTTCATCATTTCATCCAAATAGTTGATGACATAAGAGAATCCCCTCCCATTTTGCCTAGATCAAAGACTATATAAACAGGAAACCTTGCCACCACCTTATCCTTTTAATGCAGATAGGATAAGAAGAGAAAAATGAAGATGATAAATTTTCCTCTTAAAACGAGCTTATTGCCTTCTGTTTGATCAGAAAAGGAAAGAATAGAATTGACCCTGGCAAACAACTACTTCACAGATAGGAAAACGGCCGACACCATGGACCTATTTGGTCGACCAGCACTTCAAATTCACGAAATGGTAGGCAAAGTTCTTTTTCCATGATAAGCGGAAGCTCTTATTCAGAACTGGTGAGTAGACAACAAAGTTTTCATATAACTTTGCAATCACATTCAACAAGTTCATGTTACAAATTTTGATTGCCAGAAACGATAACTGCATCAGCGTTATATTTACAGCAATGATTTTGAACTTCTTGACCAACAAGCTTTGAGCAGCCATTTTGAAATCTGGATGCGCTAATTTTAAAAATGGCGCAAAATGTGTTTTACAAAAAGGCGCCAAATTTCATCCCGTTCCGGCAGTGCTTTTCATGTAAACGCAAATAAAAAACGTCCCGTCTAGGCGAGATATCCCGGTTAAGCGGGATATCCCGGCTAAACAGGATCATCTGAAGAGACCCTAAGGCTATATATAGGCTTAGAGAAATCGCCGTATTTTTCTAAAAAGAAAATTTCTCAGGCTAAAGGCTATAAGAAAAGGCCAGAATCGGATTTATTTTAGAATAAAATGTCACTTTCTAGAAAAAGACGTTTTGAAGGAGTCGATATTTCATAAAAAAAACTATAGGCTTAGAAAAATAGTCGAAAATTTTTAAGATTTTTTTACTGCTGAAAGTAGGCTTATAACCTATTGTTTAATCAGAAAAGGCAAAAAATGAATTCACTTTCGGAAAAAAGTTGTTATTAAGGAAAAGAAAAGATTTTTTCTGGGGTGGATTGTTAAATAAAGGGTTTGGGTGTAGACTTTGAAAAATCATCGAATTTTTTTCGAAAATTTTTTCTTCTAAGATTGGGCTCATTAACTTTTGTTTGAACAGAAAAGGCAGAAATTGAAACTGCTTTCGAGAAATAGATTTTTTAAGGATAAAATAAAAATCTTTTGTAGGGATCGATTTAAAAGAATGAAGGCTGTAGGCTTGGAACAATCCTCGACATTTTTAAGAAAGTTGTTTTTTTGGAAAAAATAAAGACGTTTTGAAGGAGTCGATTTTCGATCAAATAAAAGACTATAGACTTAAAAAAAACTTTTTGAAAATTTTTGAAAATTTTTTTTTCCTAAAAACATGTTTATTGCTTTCTGTTGGGCCAGAAATTGCAAAAAGGTGATTCAATTTTGATAAGAAAGTTGTTTTTTTTTTTGGAAAAAATGAAAACATTTTTTAGGGGTTGTTTTGATGAATCAAAAAGTAAGGCTATAGGCTTAGAAAAATCGTCGACTTTCTTCGAAAATTTTTTTGCTGAAAACCTGTTTATTGCTTTCTATTGGGCCAGAAATTGCAAGAATTTAATTCAAATTTGAAAAGGAAGCTGTTTTTTTGAAAAAAATAAAGGCTTTTCGTAGGCGTCAATTTTCGATCAAAAAGCAAGGCTATAGGCTTAGAAAAATCGTCGACTTTCTTCGAAAATTTTTTTTTCTGAAAACGTGTTTATTGCTTTCTGTTGGGCCAGAAATTGCAAGAATTTAATTCAAATTTGAAAAGAAAGCTGTTTTTTTGGAAAAAATGAAGACGTTTTGTAGGTGTTTTCTTTCGATCAAAAAGTAAGGCTATAGGCTTAGAAAAGTCGTCTGTTCTTTCTAAAAATTTTTTTTGCTGAAAACGTGTTTATTAGTTTCTGTTGGGTCAGAAATTGCAAGAATTTAATTCAAATTTGAAAAGGAAGCTGTTTTTTTGGAAAAAATAAAGGCTTTTCGTAGGCGTCAATTTTCGATCAAAAAGTAAGGCTATAGGCTTAGAAAAATCGTCGACTTTTTTCGAAAATTTTTTTTCCTAAAAACGTGTTTATTGCTTTCTCTTGGGCCAGAAATTGCAAGAATTTAATTCAAATTTGAAAAGAAAGCTGTTTTTTTGGAAAAAATGAAGACGTTTTGTAGGTGTTTTTTTTCGATCAAAAAGTAAGGCTATAGGCTTAGAAAATTCGTCGACTTTTTTCGAAAATTTTTTTCCTGAAAACGTGTTTATTGCTTTCTGTTGGGCCAGATTATGCAAGAATTTAGTTCAAATTTGAAAAGAAAGCTGTTTTTTTGGAAAAATGAAAGGCTTTTCGTAGGCGTCAATTTTCGATCAAAAAGTAAGGCTATAAGCTTAGAAAAATCATAGATTTTTTTCGAAAATTTTTTTCCGGAAAACATGTTTATTGCTTTCTGTTGGGCCAGAAATTGCAAGAATTTAATTCAAATTTGAAAAGAAAGCCGTTTTTTTGGAAAAAATGAAGACGTTTTGTAGGTGTTTTTTTCGATCAAAAAGTAAGGTTATAGGCTTAGAAGAATCGTCGGTTTTTTCTGAAATTTGTTTTTGCTGAAAACGTGTTTATTGCTTTCTATTCGGAAAGAAATTGCAAGAATTTAATTCAAATTTGAAAAGGAAGCTGTTTTTTGGAAAAAAAAGGCTTTTCGTAGGTGTCTTTTTCGATCAAAAAGTAAGGCTATAGGCTTAGAAAAATCGTCTGTTTTTTCTGAAGTTTTTTTTTGCTGAAAACGTAATTATTGCTTTCTAGTGGGCCAGAAACTGCAAGAATTTAATTCAAATTTGAAAAGAAAGCCGTTTTTTTGGAAAAAATGACGACGTTTTGTAGGTGTTTTTTTCGATCAAAAAGTAAGGCTATAGGCTTAGAAAAATCGTCAGTTTTTTCTGAAATTTTTTTTTGCTGAAAACGTTTTTATTGCTTTCTATTGGGAAAGAAATTGCAAGAATTTAATTCAAATTTGAAAAGGAAGCTGTTTTTTGGGAAAAAATAAAGGCTTTTCGTAGGCGTCAATTTTCGATCAAAAAGTAAGGCTATAGGCTTAGAAAATTCGTCGACTTTTTTCAAAAATTTTTTTCCTGAAAACGTGTTTATTGCTTTCTGTTGGGCCAGATTATGCAAGAATTTAGTTCAAATTTGAAAAGAAAGCTGTTTTTTTGGAAAAATTAAAGGCTTTTCGTAGGCGTCAATTTGCGATCAAAAAGTAAGGCTATAGGCTTAGATAAATCGTCTGTTTTTTCTGAAATTTTTTTTTGCTGAAAACGTGTTTATTGTTTTCTAGTGGGCCAGAAATTGCAAGAATTTAATTCAAATTTGAAAAGAAAGCTGTTTTTTGGAAAAAATGAAGACGTTTTGTAGGTGTTTTTTTCGATCAAAAAGTAAGGCTATAGGCTTAGAAAAATCATCGATTTTTTTCGAAAATTTTTGTCCTGAAAACGTGTTTATTGCTTTCTGTTGGGCCAGAAATTGCAAGAACTTGACTCAAATTTGAAAAGAAAGCTGTTTTTTGGAAAAAATGAAGACGTTTTGTAGGTGTTTTTTTCGATCAAAAAATAAGGCTATAGGCTTAGAAAAATCGTCTGTTTTTTCTGAAATTGTTTTTTGCTGAAAATGTTTTTATTGCTTTCTAGTGGGCCAGAAATTGCAAGAATTTAATTCAAATTTGAAAAGAAACCCGTTTTTTTGGAAAAAATGAAGACGTTTTGTAGGTGTTTTTTTCGATCAAAAAGTAAGGCTATAGGCTTAGAAAAATCGTCTGTTCTTTCTGAAATTTTTTTTTGCTGAAAATGTGTTTATTAGTTTCTGTTGGGTCAGAAATTGCAAGAATTTAATTCAAATTTGAAAAGAAAGCTTTTTTTTTGGAAAAAATGAAGACGTTTTGTAGGTGTTTTTTTCGATCAAAAAGTAAGGCTATAGCCTTAGATAAATCGTCTGTTTTTTCTGAAAATTCTTTTTGCTGAAAACGTGTTTATTGTTTTCTAGTGGGCCAGAAATTGCAAGAATTTAATTCAAATTTGAAAAGAAAGCTGTTTTTTGGAAAAAATGAAGACGTTTTGTAGGTGTTTTTTTCGATCAAAAAGTAAGGCTATAGGCTTAGAAAAATCGTCGGTTTTTTCTGAAATTTTTTTTGCTGAAAACGTTTTTATTGCTTTCTATTGGGAAAGAAATTGCAAGAATTTAATTCAAATTTAAAAAGGAAGCTGTTTTTTTGGAAAAAATAAAAGCTTTTCGTAGGCGTCAATTTTTGATCAAAAAGTAAGGCTATAGGCTTAGAAAAATCATCGATTTTTTCGAAAAATTTTTTCCTGAAAAGGTGTTTATTGCTTTCTGTTGGGCCAGAAATTGCAAGAACTTGACTCAAATTTGAAAAGAAAGCTGTTTTTTGGAAAAAATGAAGACGTTTTGTAGGTGTTTTTTTCGATCAAAAAATAAGGCTATAGGCTTAGAAAAATCGTCTGTTTTTTCTGAAATTGTTTTTTGCTGAAAACGTGTTTATTGCTTTCTAGTGGGCCAGAAATTGCAAGAATTTAATTCAAATTTGAAAAGAAACCCGTTTTTTTGGAAAAAATGAAGACGTTTTGTAGGTGTTTTTTTCGATCAAAAAGTAAGGCTATAGGCTTAGAAAAATCGTCTGTTCTTTCTGAATTTTTTTTTGCTGAAAATGTGTTTATTAGTTTCTATTCGGAAAGAAATTGCAAGAATTTAATTCAAATTTGAAAAGGAAGCTGTTTTTTGGGAAAAAATAAAGGCTTTTCGTAGGCGTCAATTTTCGATCAAAAAGTAAGGCTATAGGCTTAGAAAATTCGTCGACTTTTTTCAAAAATTTTTTTCCTGAAAACGTGTTTATTGCTTTCTGTTGGGCCAGATTATGCAAGAATTTAGTTCAAATTTGAAAAGAAAGCTGTTTTTTTGGAAAAATTAAAGGCTTTTCGTAGGCGTCAATTTGCGATCAAAAAGTAAGGCTATAGGCTTAGATAAATCGTCTGTTTTTTCTGAATTTTTTTTTTGCTGAAAACGTGTTTATTGTTTTCTAGTGGGCCAGAAATTGCAAGAATTTAATTCAAATTTGAAAAGAAAGCTGTTTTTTGGAAAAAATGAAGACGTTTTGTAGGTGTTTTTTTCGATCAAAAAGTAAGGCTATAGGCTTAGAAAAATCATCGATTTTTTTCGAAAATTTTTGTCCTGAAAACGTGTTTATTGCTTTCTGTTGGGCCAGAAATTGCAAGAACTTGACTCAAATTTGAAAAGAAAGCTGTTTTTTGGAAAAAATGAAGACGTTTTGTAGGTGTTTTTTTCGATCAAAAAATAAGGCTATAGGCTTAGAAAAATCGTCTGTTTTTTCTGAAATTGTTTTTTGCTGAAAATGTGTTTATTGCTTTCTAGTGGGCCAGAAATTGCAAGAATTTAATTCAAATTTGAAAAGAAACCCGTTTTTTTGGAAAAAATGAAGACGTTTTGTAGGTGTTTTTTTCGATCAAAAAGTAAGGCTATAGGCTTAGAAAAATCGTCGGTTTTTTCTGAAATTTATTTTTGCTGAAAATGTGTTTATTAGTTTCTGTTGGGTCAGAAATTGCAAGAATTTAATTCAAATTTGAAAAGAAAGCTGTTTTTTTTGGAAAAAATGAAGACGTTTTGTAGGTGTTTTTTTCGATCAAAAAGTAAGGCTATAGCCTTAGATAAATCATCGATTTTTTCGAAAATTTTTTTCCTGAAAAGGTGTTTATTGCTTTCTGTTGGGCCAGAAATTGCAAGAACTTGACTCAAATTTGAAAAGAAAGCTGTTTTTTGGAAAAAATGAAGACGTTTTGTAGGTGTTTTTTTCGATCAAAAAATAAGGCTATAGGCTTAGAAAAATCGTCTGTTTTTTCTGAAATTGTTTTTTGCTGAAAACGTGTTTATTGCTTTCTAGTGGGCCAGAAATTGCAAGAATTTAATTCAAATTTGAAAAGAAACCCGTTTTTTTGGAAAAAATGAAGATGTTTTGTAGGTGTTTTTTTCGATCAAAAAGTAAGGCTATAGGCTTAGAAAAATCGTCTGTTTTTTCTGAAATTTTTTTTTATTGAAAACATGTTTATTGCTTTCTAGTGGGCCTGAAATTGCAAGAATTTAGTTCAAATTTGAAAAGAGAGCTGTTTTTTGGAAAAAATGAAGACGTTTTGTAGGTGTTTTTTTCGATCAAAAAATAAGGCTATAGGCTTAAAAAATCGTCTGTTTTTTCTGAATTTTTCTTTTGCTGAAAATTTGTTTATTGCTTTCTAGTGGGCCAGAAATTGCAAGAATTTAATTCAAATTTGAAAAGAAAGCCGTTTTTTTGGAAAAAATGAAGACGTTTTATAGGTGTTTTTTTCGATCAAAAAGTAATGCTATAGGCTTAGAAAAATCGTCGCTTTTTTCTGAAATTTATTTTTGCTGAAAACGTGTTTATTGCTTTCTATTTGGTCAGAAATTGCAAGAATTTAATTCAAATTTGAAAAGGAAAATGTTTTTTTGGAAAAAATAAAGGCTTTTCGTAGGCGTCAATTTTCGATCAAAAAGTAAGGCTATAGGCTTAGAAAAATCGTCGACTTTTTTCGAAAATTTTTTTCCTGAAAACGTGTTTATTGTTCTCTGTTGGGCCAGAAATTGCAAGAATTTAATTCAAATTTGAAAAGAAAGCTGTTTTTTTGGAAAAAATGAAGACGTTTTGTAGGTGTTTTTTTTCGAACAAAAAGTAAGACTATAGGCTTAGAAAAATCGTCGACTTTTTTCGAAAATTTTTTTTGCTGAAAACGTGTTTATTGCTTTCTGTTGGGTCAGAAATTGCAAGAATTTAATTCAAATTTGAAAAGGAAGCTGTTTTTTTGGAAAAAAGGCTGTTCTTAGGCGTCAATTTTCGATCAAAAAGTAAGGCTATAGGCTTAGAAAAATCATCGGTTTTTTCTGAAATTTTTTTTTGCTGAAAACGTGTTTATTGCTTTCTATTGGGAAAAAAATTGCAAGAATTTAATTCAAATTTGAAAAGGAAGCTGTTTTTTTGGAAAAAATAAAGGCTTTTCGTAGGCGTAAATTTTTGATCAAAAAGTAAGGCTATAGGCTTAGAAAATTCGTCGACTTTTTTCGAAAAATTTTTTGCTGAAAACGTGTTTATTGCTTTCTGTTGGGCCAGATTATGCAAGAATTTAGTTCAAATTTGAAAAGAAAGCTGTTTTTTGGAAAAATTAAAGGCTTTTCGTAGGCGTCAATTTTCAATCAAAAAGTAAGGTTATAGGCTTAGAAAAATCATCGATTTTTTTCGAAAATTTTTTTTCCTGAAAACGAGTTTATTGCTTTCTGTTGGGCCAGAAATTGCAAGAATTTAATTCAAATTTGAAAAGAAAGCTGTTTTTTTGGAAAAAATGAAGACGTTTTGTAGGTGTTTTTTTTCGAACAAAAAGTAAGGCTATAGGCTTAGAAAAATCGTCGACTTTCTTCGAAACTTTTTTTTCCTTAAAACGTGTTTATTGCTTTCTAGTGGGCCAGAAATTGCAAGAATTTAATTCAAATTTGAAAAGAGAGCTGTTTTTTGGAAAAAATGAAGACGTTTTGTAGGTGTTTTTTTCGATCAAAAAATAAGGCTATAGGCTTAGAAAAATCGTCTGTTTTTTCTGAAATTTTTTTTTGCTGAAAACGTGTTTATTGTTTTCTATTTGGTCAGAAATTGCAAGAATTTAATTCAAATTTGAAAAGGAAAATGTTTTTTTGGAAAAAATAAAGGCTTTTCGTAGGCGTCAATTTTCGATCAAAAAGTAAGGCTATAGGCTTAGAAAAATCGTCGACTTTTTTCGAAAATTTTTTTTCCTTAAAACGTGTTTATTGCTTTCTAGTGGGCCAGAAATTGCAAGAATTTAATTCAAATTTGAAAAGAGAGCTGTTTTTTGGAAAAAATGAAGACGTTTTGTAGGTGTTTTTTTCGATCAAAAAATAAGGCTATAGGCTTAAAAAATCGTCTGTTTTTTCTGAATTTTTCTTTTGCTGAAAATTTGTTTATTGCTTTCTAGTGGGCCAGAAATTGCAAGAATTTAATTCAAATTTGAAAAGAAAGCCGTTTTTTTGGAAAAAATGAAGACGTTTTATAGGTGTTTTTTTCGATCAAAAAGTAATGCTATAGGCTTAGAAAAATCGTCGCTTTTTTCTGAAATTTTTTTTTGCTGAAAACGTGTTTATTGCTTTCTATTTGGTCAGAAATTGCAAGAATTTAATTCAAATTTGAAAAGGAAAATGTTTTTTTGGAAAAAATAAAGGCTTTTCGTAGGCGTCAATTTTCGATCAAAAAGTAAGGCTATAGGCTTAGAAAAATCGTCGACTTTTTTCGAAAATTTTTTTCCTGAAAACGTGTTTATTGTTCTCTGTTGGGCCAGAAATTGCAAGAATTTAATTCAAATTTGAAAAGAAAGCTGTTTTTTTGGAAAAAATGAAGACGTTTTGTAGGTGTTTTTTTTCGAACAAAAAGTAAGACTATAGGCTTAGAAAAATCGTCGACTTTTTTCGAAAATTTTTTTTGCTGAAAACGTGTTTATTGCTTTCTGTTGGGTCAGAAATTGCAAGAATTTAATTCAAATTTGAAAAGGAAGCTGTTTTTTTGGAAAAAAGGCTGTTCTTAGGCGTCAATTTTCGATCAAAAAGTAAGGCTATAGGCTTAGAAAAATCATCGGTTTTTTCTGAAATTTTTTTTTGCTGAAAACGTGTTTATTGCTTTCTATTGGGAAAAAAATTGCAAGAATTTAATTCAAATTTGAAAAGGAAGCTGTTTTTTTGGAAAAAATAAAGGCTTTTCGTAGGCGTAAATTTTTGATCAAAAAGTAAGGCTATAGGCTTAGAAAATTCGTCGACTTTTTTCGAAAAATTTTTTGCTGAAAACGTGTTTATTGCTTTCTGTTGGGCCAGATTATGCAAGAATTTAGTTCAAATTTGAAAAGAAAGCTGTTTTTTGGAAAAATTAAAGGCTTTTCGTAGGCGTCAATTTTCAATCAAAAAGTAAGGTTATAGGCTTAGAAAAATCATCGATTTTTTTCGAAAATTTTTTTTCCTGAAAACGAGTTTATTGCTTTCTGTTGGGCCAGAAATTGCAAGAATTTAATTCAAATTTGAAAAGAAAGCTGTTTTTTTGGAAAAAATGAAGACGTTTTGTAGGTGTTTTTTTTCGAACAAAAAGTAAGGCTATAGGCTTAGAAAAATCGTCGACTTTCTTCGAAACTTTTTTTTCCTTAAAACGTGTTTATTGCTTTCTAGTGGGCCAGAAATTGCAAGAATTTAATTCAAATTTGAAAAGAGAGCTGTTTTTTGGAAAAAATGAAGACGTTTTGTAGGTGTTTTTTTCGATCAAAAAATAAGGCTATAGGCTTAGAAAAATCGTCTGTTTTTTCTGAAATTTTTTTTTGCTGAAAACGTGTTTATTGTTTTCTATTTGGTCAGAAATTGCAAGAATTTAATTCAAATTTGAAAAGGAAAATGTTTTTTTGGAAAAAATAAAGGCTTTTCGTAGGCGTCAATTTTCGATCAAAAAGTAAGGCTATAGGCTTAGAAAAATCGTCGACTTTTTTCGAAATTTTTTTTCCTTAAAACGTGTTTATTGCTTTCTAGTGGGCCAGAAATTGCAAGAATTTAATTCAAATTTGAAAAGAGAGCTGTTTTTTGGAAAAAATGAAGACGTTTTGTAGGTGTTTTTTTCGATCAAAAAATAAGGCTATAGGCTTAAAAAATCGTCTGTTTTTTCTGAATTTTTCTTTTGCTGAAAATTTGTTTATTGCTTTCTAGTGGGCCAGAAATTGCAAGAATTTAATTCAAATTTGAAAAGAAAGCCGTTTTTTTGGAAAAAATGAAGACGTTTTATAGGTGTTTTTTTCGATCAAAAAGTAATGCTATAGGCTTAGAAAAATCGTCGCTTTTTTCTGAAATTTTTTTTTGCTGAAAACGTGTTTATTGCTTTCTATTTGGTCAGAAATTGCAAGAATTTAATTCAAATTTGAAAAGGAAAATGTTTTTTTGGAAAAAATAAAGGCTTTTCGTAGGCGTCAATTTTCGATCAAAAAGTAAGGCTATAGGCTTAGAAAAATCGTCGACTTTTTTCGAAAATTTTTTTCCTGAAAACGTGTTTATTGTTCTCTGTTGGGCCAGAAATTGCAAGAATTTAATTCAAATTTGAAAAGAAAGCCGTTTTTTTTGGAAAAAATAAAGGCTTTTCGTAGGCGTCAATTTTCGATCAAAAAGTAAGGCTATAGGCTTAGAAAAATCGTCGACTTTTTTCGAAAATTTTTTTTCCTTAAAACGTGTTTATTGCTTTCTAGTGGGCCAGAAATTGCAAGAATTTAATTCAAATTTGAAAAGAGAGCTGTTTTTTGGAAAAAATGAAGACGTTTTGTAGGTGTTTTTTTCGATCAAAAAATAAGGCTATAGGCTTAGAAAAATCGTCTGTTTTTTCTGAATTTTTTTTTTGCTGAAAATGTATTTATTGCTTTCTAGTGGGCCAGAAATTGCAAGAATTCAATTCAAATTTGAAAAGAAAGCCGTTTTTTTGGAAAAAATGAAGACGTTTTATAGGTGTTTTTTTCGATCAAAAAGTAAGGCTATAGGCTTAGAAAAATCGTCTGTTCTTTCTGAAATTTTTTTTTGCTGAAAACGTGTTTATAAGTTTCTGTTGGGTCAAAAATTGCAAAGATTTAATTCAAATTTGAAAAGAAAGCCGTTTTTTGGAAAAAATGAAGACGTTTTGTAGGTGTTTTTTTCGATCAAAAAGTAAGGCTATAGGCTTAAAAAAATCGTCTGTTCTTTCTGAAATTTTTTTTTGCTGAAAACGTGTTTATTAGTTTCTGTTGGGTCAGAAATTGCAAGAATTTGTTTCAAATTTAAAAAGGAAGCTGTTTTTTTGGAAAAAATAAAGGCTTTTCGTAGGCGTCAATTTTAGATCAAAAAGTAAGGCTATAGGCTTAGAAAAATCATAGATTTTTTTCGAAAATTTTTTTCCTGAAAACATGTTTATTGCTTTCTGTTGGGCCAGAAATTGCAAGAATTTAATTAAAATTTGAAAAGAAAGCTGTTTTTTTGAAAAAAATGAAGACGTTTTGTAGGTGTTGTTTTCGAACAAAATTAAGGCTATAAGCTTAGAAAAATCGTCGACTTTCTTTGAAAATTTTTTTTCCTTAAGACGTGTTTATTGCTTTCTAGTGGGCCAGAAATTGCAAGAATTCAATTCAAATTTGAAAAGAAAGCTGTTTTTTGGAAAAAATGAAGACGTTTTGTAGGTGTTTTTTTCGATCAAAAAGTAAGGCTATAGGCTTAGAAAAATCGTCTGTTTTTTCTGAAATTTTTTTTTGCTGAAAACGTGTTTATTGGTTTCTATTAAGAAAGAAATTGCAAGAATTCAATTAAAATTTGAAAAGGAAGCTGTTTTTTTGGAAAAAAAAGGCTGTTCTTAGGCGTCAATTTTCGATCAAAAAGTAAGGCTTTAGGCTTAGAAAAATTGTCGACTTTTTTCGAAAATATTTTTTCCTGAAAACGTGTTTATTGCTTTTTGTTGGGCCAGAAATTGCAAGAATTTAGTTCAAATTTGAAAAGAAAGCTAATTTTTTGGAAAAAATAAAGGCTTTTCGTAGGCGTCAATTTTCGATCAAAAAGTAAGGCTATAGGCTTAGAAAATTCGTCGACTTTTTTCGAAAATATTTTTTCCTGAAAACGTGTTTATTGCTTTCTGTTGGGCCAGATTATGCAAGAATTTAGTTCAAATTTGAAAAGAAAGCTGTTTTTTTGGAAAAATTAAAGGCTTTTCGTAGGCGTCAATTTTCGATCAAAAAGTAAGGCTATAGGCTTAGAAAAATCAGAGATTTTTTTCGAAATTTTTTTTCCTGAAAACGTGTTTATTGCTTTCTGTTGGGCCAGAAATTGCAAGAATTTAATTCAAATTTGAAAAGAAAGCTGTTTTTTTGGAAAAAATGAAGACGTATTGTAGGTGTTTTTTCGATCAAAAAGTAAAGCTATAGGCTTAGAAAAATCGTCTGTTTTTTCTGAAATTTTTTTTTGCTGAAAACGTGTTTATTGGTTTCTATTGAGAAAGAAATTGCAAGAATTCAATTCAAATTTGAAAAGGAAGCTGTTTTTTTGGAAAAAACAAAGGCTGTTTTTAGGCGTCAATTTTCGATGAAAAAGTAAGGCTTTAGGCTAAGAAAAATTGTCGACTTTTTTCGAAAATATTTTTTCCTGAAAACGTGTTTATTGCTTTCTGTTGGGCCAGATTATGCAAGAATTTAGTTCAAATTTGAAAAGAAAGCTGTTTTTTTGGAAAAAATGAAGACGTTTTGTAGGTGTTTTTTTCGATCAAAAAGTAAGGCTATAGGCTTAGAAAATTCGTCGACTTTTTTCGAAAATATTTTTTCCTGAAAACGTGTTTATTGCTTTCTGTTGGGCCAGATTATGCAAGAATTTAGTTCAAATTTGAAAAGAAAGCTTTTTTTTTGGAAAAATTAAAGGCTTTTCGTAGGCGTCAATTTTCGATCAAAAAGTAAGGCTATAGGCTTAGAAAAATCAGAGATTTTTTTCGAAATTTTTTTTCCTGAAAACGTGTTTATTGCTTTCTGTTGGGCCAGAAATTGCAAGAATTTAATTCAAATTTGAAAAGAAAGCTGTTTTTTTGGAAAAAATGAAGACGTTTTGTAGGTGTTTTTTTCGATCAAAAAGTAAGGCTATAGGCTTAGAAAAATCGTCTGTTTTTTCTGAAATTTTTTTTTATTGAAAACATGTTTATTGCTTTCTAGTGGGCCTGAAATTGCAAGAATTTAGTTCAAATTTGAAAAGAAAGCTGTTTTTTGGAAAAAATGAAGACATTTTCTAGGTGTTTTTTTCGATCAAAAAAAAGGATATAGGCTTAGAAAAATCGTCTGTTCTTTCTGAAATTTTTTTTTGCTGAAAACGTGTTTATTAGTTTCTGTTGGGTCAGAAATTGCAAGAATTTAATTCAAATTTGAAAAGAAAGCTGTTTTTTTGGAAAAAATGAAGACGTTTTGTAGGTGTTTTTTTCGATCAAAAAGTAAGGCTATAGGCTTAGAAAATTCGTCGACTTTTTTCGAAAATATTTTTTGCTGAAAACGTGTTTATTAGTTTCTGTTGGGTCAGAAATTGCAAGAATTTAATTCAAATTTGAAAAGGAAGCTGTTTTTTGGAAAAAATAAAGGCTTTTCGTAGGTGTCAATTTTCGATCAAAAAGTAAGGCTATAGGCTTAGAAAAATCATCGATTTTTTTCGAAAATTTTTTTCCTGAAAACGTGTTTATTGCTCTCTGTTGGGCCAGAAATTGCAAGAATTTAATTCAAATTTGAAAAGAAAGCCGTTTTTTTGGAAAAAATGAAGACGTTTTGTAGGTGTTTTTTTCGATCAAAAAGTAAGGCTATAGGCTTAGAAAAATCGTCTGTTCTTTCTGAAATTTTTTTTGCCGAAAACGTGTTTATTAGTTTCTGTTGGGTCAGAAATTGCAAGAATTTAATTCAAATTTGAAAAGAAAGCTGTTTTTTTGGAAAAAATGAAGACGTATTGTAGGTGTTTTTTTCGATCAAAAAGTAAGGCTATAGGCTTAGAAAAATCGTCGGTTTTTTCTGAAATTTTTTTTTGCTGAAAACGTGTTTATTGCTTTCTATTTGGTCAGAAATTGCAAGAATTTAGTTCAAATTTGAAAAGAAAGCTGTTTTTTTGGAAAAAATGAAGACGTTTTGTAGGTGTTTTTTTCGATCAAAAAGTAAGGCTATAGGCTTAGAAAAATCGTCGGTTTTTTCTGAAATTTTTTTTTGCTGAAAACGTGTTTATTGGTTTCTATTAAGAAAGAATTTGCAAGAATTCAATTCAAATTTGAAAAGGAAGCTGTTTTTTTGGAAAAAATAAAGGCTGTTCTTAGGCGTCAATTTTCGATCAAAAAGTAAGGCTTTAGGCTTAGAAAAATTTTCGACTTTTTTCGAAAATATTTTTTCCTGAAAACATGTTTATTGCTTTCTGTTGGGCCAGATTATGCAAGAATTTAGTTCAAATTTGAAAAGAAAGCTGTTTTTTGGAAAAAATCAAGACGTTTTGAAGGTGTTTTTTTCGATCAAAAAATAAGGCTATAGGCTTAGAAAAATCATCCATTTTTTTCGAAAATTTTTTTCCTGAAAACGTGTTTATTGCTCTCTGTTGGGCCAGAAATTGCAAGAATTTAATTCAAATTTGAAAAGAAAGCTGTTTTTTGGAAAAAATCAAGACGTTTTGAAGGTGTTTTTTTCGATCAAAAAATAAGGCTATAGGCTTAGAAAAATCATCCATTTTTTTCGAAAATTTTTTTCCTGAAAACGTGTTTATTGCTCTCTGTTGGGCCAGAAATTGCAAGAATTTAGTTCAAATTTGAAAAGAAAGCCGTTTTTTTGGAAAAAATGAAGACGTTTTGTAGGTGTTTTTTTCGATCAAAAAGTAAGGCTATAGGCTTAGAAAAATCGTCTGTTCTTTCTGAAATTTTTTTTTGCTGAAAATGTGTTTATTAGTTTCTGTTGGGTCAGAAATTGCAAGAATTTAATTCAAATTTGAAAAGAAAGCTGTTTTTTTGGAAAAAATGAAGACGTTTTGTAGGTGTTTTTTTCGATCAAAAAGTAAGGCTATAGGCTTAGAAAAATCGTCGGTTTTTTCTGAAATTTTTTTATGCTGAAAACGTGTTTATTGCTTTCTATTTGGTCAGAAATTGCAAGAATTTAATTCAAATTTGAAAAGAAAGCCGTTTTTTTGGAAAAAATGAAGACGTTTTGTAGGTGTTTTTTTCGATCAAAAAGTAAGGCTATAGGCTTAAAAAAATCGTCTGTTCTTTCTGAAATTTTTTTTTGCTGAAAACGTGTTTATTAGTTTCTGTTGGGTCAGAAATTGCAAGAATTTAATTCAAATTTGAAAAGAAAGCTGTTTTTTTTGGAAAAAATAAAGGCTTTTCGTAGGCGTCAATTTTCGATCAAAAAGTAAGGCTATAGGCTTAGAAAAATCATCCATTTTTTTCGAAAATTTTTTTCCTGAAAACGTGTTTATTGCTCTCTGTTCGGCCAGAAATTGCAAGAATTTAATTCAAATTTGAAAAGAAAGCCGTTTTTTTGGAAAAAATGAAGACGTTTTGTAGGTGTTTTTTTCGATCAAAAAGTAAGGCTATAGGCTTAGAAAAATCGTCTGTTCTTTCTGAAATTTTTTTTTGCTGAAAACGTGTTTATTAGTTTCTGTTGGGTCAGAAATTGCAAGAATTTAATTCAAATTTGAAAAGAAAGCTGTTTTTTTGGAAAAAATGAAGACGTTTTGTAGGTGTTTTTTTCGATCAAAAAGTAAGGCTATAGGCTTAGAAAAATCGTCGGTTTTTTCTGAAATTTTTTTATGCTGAAAACGTGTTTATTGCTTTCTATTTGGTCAGAAATTGCAAGAATTTAATTCAAATTTGAAAAGAAAGCCATTTTTTTTGAAAAAATGAAGACGTTTTGTAGGTGTTTTTTTCGATCAAAAAGTAAGGCTATAGGCTTAAAAAAATCGTCTGTTCTTTCTGAAATTTTTTTTTGCTGAAAACGTGTTTATTAGTTTCTGTTGGGTCAGAAATTGCAAGAATTTCATTCAAATTTGAAAAGAAAGCTGTTTTTTTTGGAAAAAATAAAGGCTTTTCGTAGGCGTCAATTTTCGATCAAAAAGTAAGGTTATAGGCTTAGAAAAATCATCCATTTTTTTCGAAAATTTTTTTCCTGAAAACGTGTTTATTGCTCTCTGTTGGTCCAGAAATTGCAAGAATTTAATTCAAATTTGAAAAGAAAGCCGTTTTTTTGGAAAAAATGAAGACGTTTTGTAGGTGTTTTTTTCGATCAAAAAGTAAGGCTATAGGCTTAGAAAAATCGTCTGTTCTTTCTGAAATTTTTTTTTGCTGAAAACGTGTTTATTAGTTTCTGTTGGGTCAGAAATTGCAAGAATTTAATTCAAATTTGAAAAGAAAGCTGTTTTTTTGGAAAAAATGAAGACGTTTTGTAGGTGTTTTTTTCGATCAAAAAGTAAGGCTATAGGCTTAGAAAAATCGTCTGTTTTTTTTAAAATTTTTTTATGCTGAAAACGTGTTTATTGCTTTCTATTTGGTCAGAAATTGCAAGAAGTTAATTCAAATTTGAAAAGAAAGCCGTTTTTTTGGAAAAAATGAAGACGTTTTGTAGGTGTTTTTTTCGATCAAAAAGTAAGGCTATAGGCTTAAAAAAATCGTCTGTTCTTTCTGAAATTTTTTTTTGCTGAAAACGTGTTTATTAGTTTCTGTTGGGTCAGAAATTGCAAGAATTCAATTCAAATTTGAAAAGAAAGCTGTTTTTTTGGAAAAAATGAAGACGTTTTGTAGGTGTTTTTTTCGATCAAAAAGTAAGGCTATAGGCTTAGAAAAATCGTCGGTTTTTTCTGAAATTTTTTTTTGCTGAAAACGTTTTTATTGGTTTCTATTGAGAAAGAAATTGCAAGATTACAATTCAAATTTGAAAAGGAAGCTGTTTTTTTGGAAAAAATAAAGGCTTTTCTTAGGCATCAATTTTCGATCAAAAAGTAAGGCTATAGGCTTAGAAAATTCGTCGACTTTTTTCAAAAATATTTTTTCCTGAAAACGTGTTTATTGCTTTCTGTTGGGCCAGATTATGCAAGAGTTTAGTTCAAATTTGAAAAGAAAGCTGTTTTTTTGGAAAAATTAAAGGCTTTTCGTAGGCGTCAATTTTCGATCAAAAAGTAAGGCTATAGGCTTAGAAAAATCAAAGATTTTTTTCGAAATTTTTTTTCCTGAAAACGTGTTTATTGCTTTCTGTTGGGCCAGAAATTGCAAGAATTTAATTCAAATTTGAAAAGAAAGCTGTTTTTTTGGAAAAAATGAAGACGTTTTCTAGGTGTTTTTTTCGATCAAAAAGTAAGGCTATAGGCTTAGAAAAATCGTCGGTTTTTTCTGAAATTTTTTTTGCTGAAAACCTGTTTATTGCTTTCTATTGGGTCAGAAATTGCAAGAATTTAATTCAAATTTGAAAAGAAAGCCGTTTTTTTGGAAAAAATGAAGACGTTTTGTAGGTGTTTTTTTCGATCAAAAAGTAAGGCTATAGGCTTAAAAAAATCGTCTGTTCTTTCTGAAATTTTTTTTTGCTGAAATCGTGTTTATTAGTTTCTGTTGGGTCAGAAATTGCAAGAATTTAATTCAAATTTAAAAAAGAAGCTGTTTTTTGGAAAAAATAAAGGCTTTTCGTAGGCGTCAATTTTCGATCAAAAAGTAAGGCTATAGGCTTAGAAAAATCGTCGACTTTCTTTGAAAATTTTTTTTCCTTAAGACGTGTTTATTGCTTTCTAGTGGGCCAGAAATTGCAAGAATTCAATTCAAGTTTGAAAAGAAAGCTGTTTTTTTGGAAAAAATCAAGACGTTTTGTAGGTGTTTTTTTCGATCAAAAAGTAAGGCTATAGGCTTAGAAAATTCGTCGACTTTTTTGAAATTTTTTTTCCTAAAAACGTGTTTATTGCTTTCTGTTGGGCCAGATTATGCAAGAATTTAGTTCAAATTTGAAAAGAAAGCTGTTTTTTTGGAAAAAATGAAGACGTTTTCTAGGTGTTTTTTTTCGATCAAAAAGTAAGGCTATAGGCTTAGAAAAATCGTCGGTTTTTTCTGAAATTTTTTTTTGCTGAAAACGTGTTTATTGGTTTCTATTGAGGAAGAAATTGCAAGAATTCAATTCAAATTTGAAAAGGAAGCTGTTTTTTTGGAAAAAAATAAAGGCTGTTCTTAGGCGTCAATTTTTGATCAAAAAGTAAGGCTTTAGGCTTAGAAAAATTGTCGACTTTTTTCGAAAATATTTTTTCCTGAAAACGTGTTTATTGCTTTCTGTTGGGCCAGATTATGCAAGAATTTAGTTCAAATTTGAAAAGAAAGCTGTATTTTGGAAAAAATCAAGACGTTTTGTAGGTGTTTTTTTCGATCAAAAAGTAAGGCTATAGGCTTAGAAAATTCGTCGACTTTTTTGAAAATTTTTTTCCTAAAAACGTGTTTATTGCTTTCTGTTGGGCCAGATTATGCAAGAATTTAGTTCAAATTTGAAAAGAAAGCTGTTTTTTTGGAAAAAATGAAGACGTTTTGTAGGTGTTTTTTTTCGATCAAAAAGTAAGGCTATAGGCTTAGAAAAATCGTCGGTTTTTTCTGAAAATTTTTTTTTGCTGAAAACGTTTTTATTGGTTTCTATTGAGAAAGAAATTGCAAGATTTCAATTCAAGATTGAAAAGGAAGCTGTTTTTTTGGAAAAAATAAAGGCTTTTCTTAGGCGTCAATTTTCGATCAAAAAGTAAGGCTATAGGCTTAGAAAATTCGTCGACTTTTTTCGAAAATATTTTTTCCTGAAAACGTGTTTATTGCTTTCTGTTGGGCCAGATTATGCAAGAATTTAGTTCAAATTTGAAAAGAAAGCTGTTTTTTGGAAAAAATCAAGACGTTTTGTAGGTGTTTTTTTCGATCAAAAAGTAAGGCTATAGGCTTAGAAAAATCGTCGACTTTTTTGAAAATTTTTTTCCTAAAAACGTGTTTATTGTTTTCTGTTGGGCCAGATTATGCAAGAATTTAGTTCAAATTTGAAAAGAAAGCTGTTTTTTTGGAAAAAATGAAGACGTTTTGTAGGTGTTTTTTTTCGATCAAAAAGTAAGGCTATAGGCTTAGAAAAATCGTCGGTTTTTTCTGAAAATTTTTTTTTGCTGAAAACGTTTTTATTGGTTTCTATTGAGAAAGAAATTGCAAGATTTCAATTCAAGATTGAAAAGGAAGCTGTTTTTTTGGAAAAAATAAAGGCTTTTCTTAGGCGTCAATTTTCGATCAAAAAGTAAGGCTATAGGCTTAGAAAATTCGTCGACTTTTTTCGAAAATATTTTTTCCTGAAAACGTGTTTATTGCTTTCTGTTGGGCCAGATTATGCAAGAATTTAGTTCAAATTTGAAAAGAAAGCTGTTTTTTGGAAAAAATCAAGACGTTTTGTAGGTGTTTTTTTCGATCAAAAAGTAAGGCTATAGGCTTAGAAAAATCGTCGACTTTTTTGAAAATTTTTTTCCTAAAAACGTGTTTATTGTTTTCTGTTGGGCCAGATTATGCAAGAATTTAGTTCAAATTTGAAAAGAAAGCTGTTTTTTTGGAAAAAATGAAGACGTTTTGTAGGTGTTTTTTTTCGATCAAAAAGTAAGGCTATAGGCTTAGGAAAATCGTCGGTTTTTTCTGAAAATTTTTTTTTGCTGAAAACGTTTTTATTGGTTTCTATTGAGAAAGAAATTGCAAGATTTCAATTCAAATTTGAAAAGGAAGCTGTTTTTTTGGAAAAAATAAAGGCTTTTCTTAGGCGTCAATTTTCGATCAAAAAGTAAGGCTATAGGCTTAGAAAATTCGTCGACTTTTTTCGAAAATATTTTTTCCTGAAAACGTGTTTATTGCTTTCTGTTGGGCCAGATTATGCAAGAATTTAGTTCAAATTTGAAAAGAAAGCTGTTTTTTGGAAAAAATCAAGACGTTTTGTAGGTGTTTTTTTCGATCAAAAAGTAAGGCTATAGGCTTAGAAAATTCGTCGACTTTTTTGAAAATTTTTTTCCTAAAAACGTGTTTATTGCTTTCTGTTGGGCCAGATTATGCAAGAATTTAGTTCAAATTTGAAAAGAAAGCTGTTTTTTTGGAAAAAATGAAGACGTTTTGTAGGTGTTTTTTTCGATCAAAAAGTAAGGCTATAGGCTTAGAAAAATCGTCGGTTTTTTCTGAAAATTTTTTTTTGCTGAAAACGTTTTTATTGGTTTCTATTGAGAAAGAAATTGCAAGATTTCAATTCAAATTTGAAAAGGAAGCTGTTTTTTTGGAAAAAATAAAGGCTTTTCTTAGGCGTCAATTTTCGATCAAAAAGTAAGGCGATAGGCTTAGAAAATTCGTCGACTTTTTTCGAAAATATTTTTTCCTGAAAACGTGTTTATTGCTTTCTGTTGGGCCAGATTATGCAAGAATTTAGTTCAAATTTGAAAAGAAAGCTGTTTTTTTGGAAAAATTAAAGGCTTTTCGTAGGCGTCAATTTTCGATCAAAAAGTAAGGCTATAGGCTTAGAAAAATCATCGAGTTTTTTCGAAAATATTTTTTCCTGAAAACGTGTTTATTGCTTTCTGTTGGGCCAGATTATGCAAGAATTTAGTTCAAATTTGAAAAGAAAGCTGTTTTTTGGAAAAAATCAAGACGTTTTGAAGGTGTTTTTTTCGATCAAAAAATAAGGCTATAGGCTTAGAAAAATCATCCATTTTTTTCGAAAATTTTTTTCCTGAAAACGTGTTTATTGCTCTCTGTTGGGCCAGAAATTGCAAGAATTTAATTCAAATTTGAAAAGAAAGCTGTTTTTTGGAAAAAATCAAGACGTTTTGAAGGTGTTTTTTTCGATCAAAAAATAAGGCTATAGGCTTAGAAAAATCATCCATTTTTTTCGAAAATTTTTTTCCTGAAAACGTGTTTATTGCTCTCTGTTGGGCCAGAAATTGCAAGAATTTAATTCAAATTTGAAAAGAAAGCCGTTTTTTTGGAAAAAATGAAGACGTTTTGTAGGTGTTTTTTTCGATCAAAAAGTAAGGCTATAGGCTTAGAAAAATCGTCTGTTCTTTCTGAAATTTTTTTTGCTGAAAACGTGTTTATTAGTTTCTGTTGGGTCAGAAGTTGCAAGAATTTAATTCAAATTTGAAAAGAAAGCTGTTTTTTGGAAAAATGAAGACGTTTTGTAGGTGTTTTTTTCGATCAAAAAGTAAGGCTATAGGCTTAGAAAAATCGTCGGTTTTTTCTGAAATTTTTTTATGCTGAAAACGTGTTTATTGCTTTCTATTTGGTCAGAAATTGCAAGAATTTAATTCAAATTTGAAAAGAAAGCCGTTTTTTTGGAAAAAATGAAGACGTTTTGTAGGTGTTTTTTTCGATCAAAAAGTAAGGCTATAGGCTTAAAAAAATCGTCTGTTCTTTCTGAAATTTTTTTTTGCTGAAAACGTGTTTATTAGTTTCTGTTGGGTCAGAAATTGCAAGAATTTAATTCAAATTTGAAAAGAAAGCTGTTTTTTTGGAAAAAATAAAGGCTTTTCGTAGGCGTCAATTTTTGATCAAAAAGTAAGCCTATAGGCTTAGAAAAATCATCGATTTTTTTCGAAAATTTTTTTCCTGAAAACGTGTTTATTGCTCTCTGATGGGCCAGAAATTGCAAGAATTTAATTCAAATTTGAAAAGAAAGCCGTTTTTTTGGAAAAAATGAAGACGTTTTGTAGGTGTTTTTTTCGATCAAAAAGTAAGGCTATAGGCTTAGAAAAATCGTCTGTTCTTTCTGAAATTTTTTTTTGCTGAAAATGTGTTTATTAGTTTCTGTTGGGTCAGAAATTGCAAGAATTTAATTCAAATTTGAAAAGAAAGCTGTTTTTTTGGAAAAAATGAAGACGTTTTGTAGGTGTTTTTTTCGATCAAAAAGTAAGGCTATAGGCTTAGAAAAATCGTCGGTTTTTTCTGAAATTTTTTTATGCTGAAAACGTGTTTATTGCTTTCTATTTGGTCAGAAATTGCAAGAATTTAATTCAAATTTGAAAAGAAAGCCGTTTTTTTGGAAAAAATGAAGACGTTTTGTAGGTGTTTTTTTCGATCAAAAAGTAAGGCTATAGGCTTAAAAAAATCGTCTGTTCTTTCTGAAATTTTTTTTTGCTGAAAACGTGTTTATTAGTTTCTGTTGGGTCAGAAATTGCAAGAATTTAATTCAAATTTGAAAAGAAAGCTGTTTTTTTTGGAAAAAATAAAGGCTTTTCGTAGGCGTCAATTTTCGATCAAAAAGTAAGGCTATAGGCTTAGAAAAATCATCCATTTTTTTCGAAAATTTTTTTCCTGAAAACGTGTTTATTGCTCTCTGTTGGACCAGAAATTGCAAGAATTTAATTCAAATTTGAAAAGAAAGCCGTTTTTTTGGAAAAAATGAAGACGTTTTGTAGGTGTTTTTTTCGATCAAAAAGTAAGGCTATAGGCTTAAAAAAATCGTCTGTTCTTTCTGAAATTTTTTTTTGCTGAAAACGTGTTTATTAGTTTCTGTTGGGTCAGAAATTGCAAGAATTTAATTCAAATTTGAAAAGAAAGCTGTTTTTTTGGAAAAAATAAAGGCTTTTCGTAGGCGTCAATTTTTGATCAAAAAGTAAGCCTATAGGCTTAGAAAAATCATCGATTTTTTTCGAAAATTTTTTTCCTGAAAACGTGTTTATTGCTCTCTGATGGGCCAGAAATTGCAAGAATTTAATTCAAATTTGAAAAGAAAGCCGTTTTTTTGGAAAAAATGAAGACGTTTTGTAGGTGTTTTTTTCGATCAAAAAGTAAGGCTATAGGCTTAGAAAAATCGTCTGTTCTTTCTGAAATTTTTTTTTGCTGAAAATGTGTTTATTAGTTTCTGTTGGGTCAGAAATTGCAAGAATTTAATTCAAATTTGAAAAGAAAGCTGTTTTTTTGGAAAAAATGAAGACGTTTTGTAGGTGTTTTTTTCGATCAAAAAGTAAGGCTATAGGCTTAGAAAAATCGTCGGTTTTTTCTGAAATTTTTTTATGCTGAAAACGTGTTTATTGCTTTCTATTTGGTCAGAAATTGCAAGAATTTAATTCAAATTTGAAAAGAAAGCCGTTTTTTTGGAAAAAATGAAGACGTTTTGTAGGTGTTTTTTTCGATCAAAAAGTAAGGCTATAGGCTTAAAAAAATCGTCTGTTCTTTCTGAAATTTTTTTTTGCTGAAAACGTGTTTATTAGTTTCTGTTGGGTCAGAAATTGCAAGAATTTAATTCAAATTTGAAAAGAAAGCTGTTTTTTTTGGAAAAAATAAAGGCTTTTCGTAGGCGTCAATTTTCGATCAAAAAGTAAGGCTATAGGCTTAGAAAAATCATCCATTTTTTTCGAAAATTTTTTTCCTGAAAACGTGTTTATTGCTCTCTGTTGGACCAGAAATTGCAAGAATTTAATTCAAATTTGAAAAGAAAGCCGTTTTTTTGGAAAAAATGAAGACGTTTTGTAGGTGTTTTTTTCGATCAAAAAGTAAGGCTATAGGCTTAGAAAAATCGTCTGTTCTTTCTGAAATTTTTTTTTGCTGAAAACGTGTTTATTAGTTTCTGTTGGGTCAGAAATTGCAAGAATTTAATTCAAATTTGAAAAGAAAGCTGTTTTTTTGGAAAAAATGAAGACGTTTTGTAGGTGTTTTTTTCGATCAAAAAGTAAGGCTATAGGCTTAGAAAAATCGTCGGTTTTTTCTGAAATTTTTTTATGCTGAAAACGTGTTTATTGCTTTCTATTTGGTCAGAAATTGCGAGAATTTAATTCAAATTTGAAAAGAAAGCCGTTTTTTTGGAAAAAATGAAGACGTTTTGTAGGTGTTTTTTTCGATCAAAAAGTAAGGCTATAGGCTTAAAAAAATCGTCTGTTCTTTCTGAAATTTTTTTTTGCTGAAAACGTGTTTATTAGTTTCTGTTGGGTCAGAAATTGCAAGAATTTAATTCAAATTTGAAAAGAAAGCTGTCTTTTTGGAAAAAATGAAGACGTTTTGTAGGTGTTTTTTTCGATCAAAAAGTAAGGCTATAGGCTTAGAAAAATCGTCGGTTTTTTCTGAAATTTTTTTTGCTGAAAACCTGTTTATTGTTTTCTATTGGGTCAGAAATTGCAAGAATTTAATTCAAATTTGAAAAGAAAGCCGTTTTTTTGGAAAAAATGAAGACGTTTTGTAGGTGTTTTTTTCGATCAAAAAGTAAGGCTATAGGATTAAAAAAATCGTCTGTTCTTTCTGAAATTTTTTTTTGCTGAAAACGTGTTTATTAGTTTCTGTTGGGTCAGAAATTGCAAGAATTTAATTCAAATTTAAAAAAGAAGCTGTTTTTTTGGAAAAAATAAAGGCTTTTCGTAGGCGTCAATTTTCGATCAAAAAGTAAGGCTATAGGCTTAGAAAAATCATAGATTTTTTTCGAAAATTTTTTTCCTGAAAACATGTTTATTGCTTTCTGTTGGGCCAGAAATTGCAAGAATTTAATTCAAATTTGAAAAGAAAGCTGTTTTTTTGGAAAAAATGAAGACGTTTTGTAGGTGTTTTTTTCGAACAAAAATTAAGGCTATAGGGTTAGAAAAATCGTCGACTTTCTTTGAAATTTTTTTTTCCTTAAGACGTGTTTATTGCTTTCTAGTGGGCCAGAAATTGCAAGAATTCAATTCAAATTTGAAAAGAAAGCTGTTTTTTTGGAAAAAATCAAGACGTTTTGTAGGTGTTTTTTTCGATCAAAAAGTAAGGCTATAGGCTTAGAAAATTCGTCGACTTTTTTGAATTTTTTTTTCCTAAAAACGTGTTTATTGCTTTCTGTTGGGCCAGATTTTGCAAGAATTCAATTCAAATTTGAAAAGAAAGCTGTTTTTTGGAAAAAAAGGCTGTTCTTAGGCGTCAATTTTCGATCAAAAAGTAAGGCTTTAGGCTTAGAAAAATTGTCGACTTTTTTCGAAAATATTTTTTCCTGAAAACGTGTTTATTGCTTTCTGTTGGGCCAGATTATGCAAGAATTTAGTTCAAATTTGAAAAGAAAGCTGTTTTTTGGAAAAAATCAAGACGTTTTGTAGGTGTTTTTTTCGATCAAAAAGTAAGGCTATAGGCTTAGAAAAATCGTCGGTTTTTTCTGAAATTTTTTTTTGCTGAAAACGTTTTTATTGGTTTCTATTGAGAAAGAAATTGCAAGAATTTAATTCAAATTTGAAAAGGAAGCTGTTTTTTTGGAAAAAATAAAGGCTTTTCTTAGGCATCAATTTTCGATCAAAAAGTAAGGCTATAGGCTTAGAAAATTCGTCGACTTTTTTCGAAAATATTTTTTCCTGAAAACGTGTTTATTGCTTTCTGTTGGGCCAGATTATGCAAGAATTTAGTTCAAATTTGAAAAGAAAGCTGTTTTTTTGGAAAAATTAAAGGCTTTTCGTAGGCGTCAATTTTCGATCAAAAAGTAAGGCTATAGGCTTAGAAAAATCAGAGATTTTTTTCGAAATTTTTTTTCCTGAAAACGTGTTTATTGCTTTCTGTTGGGCCAGAAATTGCAAGAATTTAATTCAAATTTGAAAAGAAAGCTGTTTTTTTGGAAAAAATGAAGACGTTTTCTAGGTGTTTTTTTCGATCAAAAAGTAAGGCTATAGGCTTAGAAAAATCGTCGGTTTTTTCTGAAATTTTTTTTGCTGAAAACCTGTTTATTGCTTTCTATTGGGTCAGAAATTGCAAGAATTTAATTCAAATTTGAAAAGAAAGCCGTTTTTTTGGAAAAAATGAAGACGTTTTGTAGGTGTTTTTTTCGATCAAAAAGTAAGGCTATAGGCTTAAAAAAATCGTCTGTTCTTTCTGAAATTTTTTTTTGCTGAAAACGTGTTTATTAGTTTCTGTTGGGTCAGAAATTGCAAGAATTTAATTCAAATTTAAAAAAGAAGCTGTTTTTTTGGAAAAAATAAAGGCTTTTCGTAGGCGTCAATTTTCGATCAAAAAGTAAGGCTATAGGCTTAGAAAAATCGTCGACTTTCTTTGAAAATTTTTTTTCCTTAAGACGTGTTTATTGCTTTCTAGTGGGCCAGAAATTGCAAGAATTCAATTCAAGTTTGAAAAGAAAGCTGTTTTTTTGGAAAAAATCAAGACGTTTTGTAGGTGTTTTTTTCGATCAAAAAGTAAGGCTATAGTGTTGTATAGTTAACATTACGTCATTGGACGACGAGATTACGAGAGATTGCACCACGACATGCAACTCAAAACAAGTTACGTCATGGTATATTTTGGCCGTCAGGGATTGCACCACGAAGTGCAACTCGAAGAAAAACCTTATGATTGGACAAATAATAACAAGAACCCCTTTTCCTATTGGACGTTTGCTTTGCTGGAACTTTTATTGGATGTTTAGATTTATTGCACCATCTATTGTTTAATCTTATATAAATTTGAGCTTTTAGTTTAGAGATTTAGAGAAGTTGTAATTTAGACGCTAGTTTGACGCTGATGAAGATAAAGATAAAGACCAGTCGCCGTTTCTCTCTCTGACGTTCTCCTGCCGCCGCTAAAGTAAAGATTCAGAAGCAAGGTCGTAAGTTAAAGCCCTGAATTTTTATTGGTATTTGTTAAAGTAGTAAGAACTCACGCAATTTCATGTTATACTTAACACTGTCGTTCAACCTCAAGTATAACATCTGGTGCCCCGTGTGAGGAATTGTCGAAGATAGAGAATTGACTTTATTTGTTGCAAGTGTTATTTTGTTCATTTTTATTTGGAGTGCATTTTGCCGCATTTTACAAGTTTCGAGAACAGTCCAGTCAGTCGAAGCACTCCTTTGTATCGTAGTATTTACTCACGTGCCGTTAGCTGTTGTTGTTCTAATTGGATTAACTCTTGCATCAGACGTATGTAAACATCTTATTTCGGGATTCTGACGTATTCGCATAAAAGTATTTTCGTAAACAATGGAAGTGGAAGCAACGGTTCAAGAACTGCAAACTCAGTTGACGGCAGTTCAAGCTGCTATCGAGGGGAATTCCCAGTCCAGTTTATTCAAACCTCGCTCTTTTAGCGGTCTTCCCTCTGAAGATGTAAATGAATGGCTTGGAAAATTTGAACGTTTTTCAAAATTTTATAATTGGTCGAATGCCAAAAAACTTGGTGCACTAACTTTGCTTTTAGAAGGCCCCGCGTTAGCCTGGTACCAAACATTACCAGATGAAGGCACTGGTAGTTTTGCCAACCTTTGCACTGCCTTAAGGGATCGTTTTGGAGCACAAAATTTAGAATTTCTCTTCAGGCAAGAACTCTACTCCCGAAAACAGGGGCTTGGGGAGCATCTCGCTGTTTATACCGAGGATATTATTAAGAAATGTCAACGCCTCGCCTTGCCAGACAAGGATATAATGAACATATTTATAAATGGCCTGACTGACGATCTTAAAACCCACGTCATTTTGAGTCAGCCCAAAACATTCGCAGAGGCAGAAAATTTGGCCCGCTTAAAAGATTCTGTTGGCAAAACACTGCCTCTCACATTTTCGGCCCAAACAGTGCAAGACCGTCGCATTAAAGAACTCGAAGGTCAAGTTAATTTACTCATTTCATTGGCCTCGCAAAAGAAAACACAGCCAATACAAGCATTGTCGACATCACATGCAGAAATACCGCATGATGTATTTCAAAATTTCGATTTCGACCCGTGCATGCCACAAAATGACAATAGATTCGGTCATAATGATCCTCGAAATCTAAAAGAGGAAGTGATTGCAGCCATTCAAACCGGGTTCAATAATTTGAACGGGAATAACAACTGGGAGGATAGCCAACGTCGAGGTGCGCGTGGGAGGAATCTCCGCACCACTGATGGGCAGCCCATTTGCAACAATTGTCAGCGAGTGGGACACGTTGCTAGGTACTGCAGATTTGGCCAACGCCAACAACAACAATTCCAGTCTGCACGTAGGGGAGGTTTTCGTGGATACCAAAATGATTCATCTGTTTCTTTCCAAAACCGGGAGCCTTTAAACCGCACCGGGCCTTTACAATGGGGGCAGTGAAGGCCCACCCATCATTGAGTCTAGCTAGAGAAGACCCCTCATTTGGACGAAGGAAAAAAGAAAACGGGTTACTTCAACAACAAGAAAACTTTCCGATTTCATTAAAAAGGGATTCTAGTCACCCGACGGGTTTGAAAGCTGCCAGTAATTCCGATGAAAAACAGCCTTCAGTTCCCTGCGTAAATGCTGAGACATTCGGTAACGCTGCCACATCTTCTAATGTATTGATATGGGGAACTATTCTGAAGCAGCCTTTCAAAGTACTTGTAGATACCGGTGCCGCTGTTTGTGTAGTTAACGAACAATTTTATCGCGATGTTTTGCGCACCAAGCACGGGATTACCCAAAGCAATGTAATTGATAGTATTAAAACTGCGAATGGTGACATAGTGTCGGTAGTCGGTGCCATTGAATTTTCAGTTAAGTTTGGAAACATTGACTATGAATGTAATGCAGTAATCGTGCCCAACTTGGCTTACAATATCGTTCTTGGGAGGGACTTTTTACAAAGATATCGCGCAGTGATAGATGTTGGGAATGAAAAAGTAACTTTCTCAGAAAATAATACTGTTACATTCGCTACCGGTAATTCTCCTCCGGTTATTTCTGATGTTCGATCTGCTAAGACCTTTGTTATTGACGGTAGCAGCGAAGTTATTATTCCCGCCATTCTGACGTCATTTCCCTCGGAGACTGTCGTAGGACTGATCGAAGGTTCTACTAAACTCTCTGACCGTTATCATTTATTGTGTGCTTCTACACTTTGTCAACCAGATGCTGATGGTAGAGTCACTCTTCGCTTGCTAAATCCATCTTCTGATTCAGTTGTCATCCATAAAGGTACCACTATTGGTAAATTTGAAGAAATTTCTGATTACAATGAAATCACTCCACTTGAATCAAATCCTCCTGTGTCTATCGCTGACTCCTCCGCAGCTACCATTCCAGAAGCTAGCTCTAAGAAATTCAATTGTTTGCCTAGTCAAGTTCTATCTCCTGCAGAAAACAGACAATTGGAAATCCTTCTAGCGGAATACGCTGATATTTTCGCAACCTCTAGCCTCGATTTAGGCCACACATCTATCATTGAACATAAAATCGACACGGGCAATGCTTCGCCCATCAAACAGCAACCATATCGTGCTTCTCACTCTCAGAAGGTTTCTATCGAAAACCACATCAATGATATGCTTGACCAAGGTATAATTGAAGTTTCATCGAGCCCTTGGAGCTCACCAGTCGTTCTAGTAAAGAAGAAAGATGGGAGTACACGCTTTTGTATCGATTATCGCAAATTAAATGCCGTAACCCATAAGGACAGTTACCCTCTGCCACGAATAGATGACGCTTTAGACTCGCTTGCTGGCTCGAAATATTTTTCTACTTTGGACCTGCAGTCAGGTTACCATCAAGTGGCGATGCACCCAGAATCGAAAGAGAAAACAGCCTTCATTTCTCATGCTGGGTTGTACCAATTTAATGTCCTTAGCTTTGGGTTGACGAATGCTCCTCCGCAGTTTCAACGACTCATGTCTCGTGTACTTCACGGCCTCGAATGGAAGGTCTGCCTTGTATATATCGATGACGTCATCATTTTCTCGTCTACTTTCGCTGAGCATCTTTCTAGATTGAAACTCGTATTTGATCGTTTTCGCGCTGCTAATCTTAAACTGAAGCCTTCCAAGTGCTACTTTGCTCGAGATTCAGTTAATTATCTTGGATTCGTTGTATCTTCTAAGGGTATTGCGCCAGATCCTTACAAACTGGACGCTGTTCGGTCGTTTCCAACGCCGAAAACCGTTAAGGACGTTCGCAGTTTTCTGGGATTGTGTAATTATTATCGTCGTTTTGTGAAGGATTTTGCGAACATAGCTTCGCCGCTAAATCATTTGACTAGGAAAAACGTACGTTTCTCGTGGAGTTCCGATTGTGAAATCGCCTTTGCAGAGCTCAAATCTCGCCTATGCTCGCCTCCTATTCTCGCATATCCAAATTTTGATTTGCCATTTCATCTGTATACGGATGCCAGTCAGTACGCTATTGGCTTTCTACTTGGCCAAGTTGTCGATGGTAAGGAAGTTGTGTTAGCCTATGGTGGCCGCGAACTAAGTGACGCGGAGAAGAAGTATAGTACGACGGAACGGGAGGCATTAGCGGTAGTAGATGGTATAAAGCGTTATCAACCGTACCTTACCGGACAATCGTTTTTCGTTCACACTGATCATGGTAGTCTGTCGTGGTTGATGAAAGTAAAGGATCCTACAGGTAGACTTGCTCGATGGGCGTTGCAGCTACAACAGTACGATTTTCAGATCCTTCATCGTTCTGGTTCCTCAAATGGTAACGCGGATGCTCTTTCCCGCCGCCCATACTCAACGCCCGTTAACTCTTTATCGTCTGAACATCTCGCTTCTGTTGCTGACATTTCCGTTCCACTGGCTGTCATAGATCATCCATGCCCACCGCCTGAAACTTTATACAAACTTCAGCGCGAAGATTCAAATCTCATAGATATTATTACTTATCTTGAATCGAACGAATTGCCTTCCAACGATAAACAAGCGCGCTCCTTGCTCCTGTCCATCGATTCTTTCTTCTTAAATGAGCATGGAATTCTTTGTCATCTTTGGAGTCCAGGTAAACGTCGAGTTCAACAATTGTGTGTACAAGTTGTCATTCCAGCTTCATTACGCCATGAAGTTTTAGTTGCTTGCCATGATCATTGCACCGCTAGTCACCTTGGTATCACAAAAACCTATGACAAAATACGTGCACGTTATTATTGGCCTAATATGTTCAAGGATATCGAACATTGGTGTAATTCTTGTGTTGATTGTGCGATGAAGAAGATACCACGTGGACACCGTAGGGCGCCATTGTTACCTATTCCAGTGGATGGAGCATTTGACAGAGTGGCTATGGATATTCTCGGTCCATTTCCAGAAACTCATGATGGAAATCGTTACATTATCGTTTTTTCCGATTATTATACTCGTTGGCCGGAAGCATTTGCCTTGCCGTCTACTGAAGCATCCCGGATCGCGCATATCCTCGTTGATGAAATTCTTGCTCGTCATGGTGCTCCTCGCGCCCTACTTTCTGATCGCGGGCCTAACTTTCTAGCGTCAATTGTGAAAGAAGTGTGCAAAATTATGAACACTCGGCGTCAGCTCACCACGGCCTACCATCCACAGACAGATGGTCTTGTCGAGCGTTTTAATGCAACTTTGGCCGAGGGTCTTTCTATGTACGTCAGCTCTAACCAAAAAGATTGGGACAAACATATTCCGATGGTCCTGTTCGCTTATCGTGTTTCTCCTAATGCCACGACAGGAGAATCGCCGTTTTATCTATTGTATGGACGCGAGCCACGCTTGCCGATTGATGCTGCGTTGATTTTACCGGATTCTAAGTTGTCGTCGTCAGTTGCCAAACTGCGTGCTGAAATTGTTCAAAATTTAGAGAATGCGCAGTCTATCATTAAGTCTAACACGCAACTCGCGCAGCAAAAGATGAAAGCCTACTACGATCTCAAAGCGACTCCTGTTCTATACGATGTCGGTTCGCGCGTTTGGGTCTATACACCGAAGAAACGCAAAGGTCTGTCGAAGAAATTACAGCATAACTATCACGGTCCTTATCGCATCGTAGCAAAGCTATCTCCGGTTCATTTCAAACTTCGGACCTTGGATAATCGCCCTGTTTCTGTTCCGGTTCATGCAAATCGACTAAAGCCATACCATGACCCGGCCGACCGACCGATTGAACCACCTGTCGATGACTCTTCGTCTCTTGATTTACAAGACGCAGACTTACCACCGGACAGCTTCATTCCATTGCAAGCAGCTCCTCCGCAGGAGAACACTCGCCGTATCGCTCAGCAAGTTTCAGACACTGATTCATCGACGGAGCCGCAGATTACGCGCCCTGAGGATACCTTTACCCCTCAAGTTATACGCGGTGTATAGTTTTGTCATTGGCCAAGCCAGGAGGCTTGCTTCGAAAGGGGGGAGTCGTGTTGTATAGTTAACATTACGTCATTGGACGACGAGATTACGAGAGATTGCACCACGACATGCCACTCAAAACAAGTTACGTCATGGTATATTTTGGCCGTCAGGGATTGCACCACGAAGTGCAACTCGAAGAAAAACCTTATGATTGGACAAATAATAACAAGAACCCCTTTTCCTATTGGACGTTTGCTTTGCTGGAACTTTTATTGGATGTTTAGATTTATTGCACCATCTATTGTTTAATCTTATATAAATTTGAGCTTTTAGTTTAGAGATTTAGAGAAGTTGTAATTTAGACGCTAGTTTGACGCTGATGAAGATAAAGATAAAGACCAGTCGCCGTTTCTCTCTCTGACGTTCTCCTGCCGCCGCTAAAGTAAAGATTCAGAAGCAAGGTCGTAAGTTAAAGCCCTGAATTTTTATTGGTATTTGTTAAAGTAGTAAGAACTCACGCAATTTCATGTTATACTTAACACTGTCGTTCAACCTCAAGTATAACAATAGGCTTAGAAAATTCGTCGACTTTTTTGAAATTTTTTTTCCTAAAAACGTGTTTATTGCTTTCTGTTGGGCCAGATTTTGCAAGAATTCAATTCAAATTTGAAAAGAAAGCTGTTTTTTTGGAAAAAAAAGGCTGTTCTTAGGCGTCAATTTTCGATCAAAAAGTAAGGCTTTAGGCTTAGAAAAATTGTCGACTTTTTTCGAAAATATTTTTTCCTGAAAACGTGTTTATTGCTTTCTGTTGGGCCAGATTATGCAAGAATTTAGTTCAAATTTGAAAAGAAAGCTGTTTTTTGGAAAAAATCAAGACGTTTTGTAGGTGTTTTTTTCGATCAAAAAGTAAGGCTATAGGCTTAGAAAAATCGTCGGTTTTTTCTGAAATTTTTTTTTGCTGAAAACGTTTTTATTGGTTTCTATTGAGAAAGAAATTGCAAGAATTTAATTCAAATTTGAAAAGGAAGCTGTTTTTTTGGAAAAAATAAAGGCTTTTCTTAGGCATCAATTTTCGATCAAAAAGTAAGGCTATAGGCTTAGAAAATTCGTCGACTTTTTTCGAAAATATTTTTTCCTGAAAACGTGTTTATTGCTTTCTGTTGGGCCAGATTATGCAAGAATTTAGTTCAAATTTGAAAAGAAAGCTGTTTTTTTGGAAAAATTAAAGGCTTTTCGTAGGCGTCAATTTTCGATCAAAAAGTAAGGCTATAGGCTTAGAAAAATCAGAGATTTTTTTCGAAATTTTTTTTCCTGAAAACGTGTTTATTGCTTTCTGTTGGGCCAGAAATTGCAAGAATTTAATTCAAATTTGAAAAGAAAGCTGTTTTTTTGGAAAAAATGAAGACGTTTTCTAGGTGTTTTTTTCGATCAAAAAGTAAGGCTATAGGCTTAGAAAAATCGTCGGTTTTTTCTGAAATTTTTTTTGCTGAAAACCTGTTTATTGCTTTCTATTGGGTCAGAAATTGCAAGAATTTAATTCAAATTTGAAAAGAAAGCCGTTTTTTTGGAAAAAATGAAGACGTTTTGTAGGTGTTTTTTTCGATCAAAAAGTAAGGCTATAGGCTTAAAAAAATCGTCTGTTCTTTCTGAAATTTTTTTTTGCTGAAAACGTGTTTATTAGTTTCTGTTGGGTCAGAAATTGCAAGAATTTAATTCAAATTTAAAAAAGAAGCTGTTTTTTTGGAAAAAATAAAGGCTTTTCGTAGGCGTCAATTTTCGATCAAAAAGTAAGGCTATAGGCTTAGAAAAATCGTCGACTTTCTTTGAAAATTTTTTTTCCTTAAGACGTGTTTATTGCTTTCTAGTGGGCCAGAAATTGCAAGAATTCAATTCAAGTTTGAAAAGAAAGCTGTTTTTTTGGAAAAAATCAAGACGTTTTGTAGGTGTTTTTTTCGATCAAAAAGTAAGGCTATAGGCTTAGAAAATTCGTCGACTTTTTTGAAATTTTTTTTCCTAAAAACGTGTTTATTGCTTTCTGTTGGGCCAGATTATGCAAGAATTTAGTTCAAATTTGAAAAGAAAGCTGTTTTTTTGGAAAAAATGAAGACGTTTTCTAGGTGTTTTTTTTCGATCAAAAAGTAAGGCTATAGGCTTAGAAAAATCGTCGGTTTTTTCTGAAATTTTTTTTTGCTGAAAACGTGTTTATTGGTTTCTATTGAGAAAGAAATTGCAAGAATTCAATTCAAATTTGAAAAGGAAGCTGTTTTTTTGGAAAAAAAAGGCTGTTCTTAGGCGTCAATTTTCGATCAAAAAGTAAGGCTTTAGGCTTAGAAAAATTGTCGACTTTTTTCGAAAATATTTTTTCCTGAAAACGTGTTTATTGCTTTCTGTTGGGCCAGATTATGCAAGAATTTAGTTCAAATTTGAAAAGAAAGCTGTTTTTTGGAAAAAATCAAGACGTTTTGTAGGTGTTTTTTTCGATCAAAAAGTAAGGCTATAGGCTTAGAAAAATCGTCGGTTTTTTCTGAAATTTTTTTTGCTGAAAACCTGTTTATTGTTTTCTATTGGGTCAGAAATTGCAAGAACTTGACTCAAATTTGAAAAGAAAGCTGTTTTTTGGAAAAAATGAAGACGATTTGTAGATGTTTTTTTCGAACAAAAATTAAGGCTATAGGCTTAGAAAAATCGTCGACTTTCTTTGAAATTTTTTTTTCCTTAAGACGTGTTTATTGCTTTCTAGTGGGCCAGAAATTGCAAGAATTCAATTCAAGTTTGAAAAGAAAGCTGTTTTTTTTTGGAAAAAATGAAGACGTTTTCTAGGTGTTTTTTTCGATCAAAAAGTAAGGCTATAGGCTTTGAAAAATCGTCGGTTTTTTCTGAAATTTTTTTTTGCTGAAAACGTGTTTATTGCTTTCTGTTGGGTCAGAAATTGCAAGAATTTAATTCAAATTTGAAAAGAAAGCTGTTTTTTGGAAAAAATGAAGGCTTTTCGTAGGTGTCTTTTTCGATCAAAAAGTAAGGCTTTAGGCTTAGAAAAATTGTCGACTTTTTTCGAAAATTTTTTTTTGCTGAAAACGTGTTTATTGCTTTCTGTTGGGTCAGAAATTGCAAGAATTTAATTCAAATTTGAAAAGGAAGCTGTTTTTTTGGAAAAAATAAAGGCTTTTCGTAGGCGTCAATTTTCGATCAAAAAGTAAGGCTATAGGCTTAGAAAAATCGTCGACTTTTTTGGAACATTTCTTTTCCTGAAAACGTGTTTATTGCTTTCTGTTGGGTCAGAAATTGCAAGAATTTAATTCAAATTTGAAAAGAAAGCTGTTTTTTTGGAAAAATTGAAGACGTATTTTGGAAAAAATTTTAAGCAGTGAAAATGTTTGCATTTCAAACCAATTTTTTTTATTATCTGTGATAAAATATTTTTAGAAATATTGTTATTTTAGGAAGTCTGAAGCCTTACATTATTCACGGAAGTTTTTTTTATGGATTTACTGGATATAAGTTCAGAATTGATTTAAAAAAGTGTCTTATTTTACAGGGAAGCGTGTCATTTTTTTTTTTGCTAAAGTAAGTTTTTTTAGATCTCACCTGATAGTTTATTCATATTTTTTCCGTTGCTGTTGCCTCATAAATATTTGCTTTATCCCATACTTTAAGGCATGTTATTATTTAGTTCATCTTTAGCACGGAATTTATCACTGAAGATGTCAAAAATGAAGTGAACGAAGATTTTGAGCTATAGAAAAGATTTTGTTGCTCATGTAGCCCTCGATGTCATTCTAAGGCCCGTTAGTATTAATTCGATACATTATCCTAGAGCTATACATGGAAATTCAAAGACACGTAAAGAAAAAGACTCAATTTGAAAGGGACATCAAGTATTACAAAGATGAAAGTCTTATCTTCAATGCAAAAGCATAGCCTGGGCTACAAAAAATTGGGATTAACTAGCCAATGTAAATTTGATTAATATGTTTATTATGAACAAGGCGTTTAAAGTAACGTTGTAAAGCGTTTGCTTTTACAAATCCAGTTTCAAATTTTTTAGCGCCAAACATTGTGAACAAGGCATAATAAAGATTCCAGAATTAAAGCTCATAATGGCTTTTCTGAGGTGACTTAGCCTTAAAATCTATTTGAGTCAATCTAATGCATTATCTTCCTGCTTGATTTTAGCTTGTTCAGCCTCCCCAAAGCATTCTAGCTCCCAGCTTTCCAATCTACAATGTGATCCACGATCTATGTAACTCAAAGACATTTAATTAAAGCTTTGACTAGGTTTTAGCGTATTTGGGAAAATTTTTGAAAATCCAAGTTGTTGGCGTCTAAAGAATTTGGAATTTTTTTGCAGATCCTATGCCATTTATTGATTGAAAATAGCCTTTGCTCCAGTCAGGGTCGGAAACACATAATAATCAAAATTATAATAAATACAGGCTAAGACAGGCTAGCAGTATACTGCTACTTGTCGGGCCTAACTTTCTTCACAGTCTTTGCATTACCTTCAATCGAAATGTTCTCGCTAGTAAAAAACACACAGATAAATTGTCTATATGGACATTACACAATTGCTAATATAAAAATTGTTACCTTTGAAGTGGTTTGCTAGGGTAATTATATTGAAAAATTGACCTGAAGTTAAAGGTTCTGAAAGTCAATATTTAAGCTATAATCGGCAATGTTCTTTCAAGGTGCGCATGACATCATTGATTGACATTTGCAACTTTTTATCACATGAACTTGCTTTATTTTGTATCCACGTTTTCGCATTGGGCAATCCAAGATTATAGTCTTCACAGTGAAGTCAGATGGGAAGCAGCTTGAACAGGACTGAAAATCGGCATCCGAAGAAGGAACGAAGAACGAATTGCATCTACCAGTGCAAAAGCGACTTTCGATAACAATCGGTCGGCAACCTTTGCTTGAAACGGTTTGGTTAAAGCTTTCTGTTCGGCATGTCTCGGCTTTCATATCCCCGGTTCTCATCAACCAAGTTGGCTTTGCTTTAGGTTTCATGAAAGCAAACGGTCCTTGGCTCAACTGTCCCTCCAAATTCGCACCTGTTGTAGAGCTGGCCTTACTGTTTCGACTCTTCTGAGCAACAGCTAACTTTGGTAGGCTTGCAACAAGCTTGGGCAGACCAGCAGCAATTAAGGTACTGGCGCCTTGATTTTCCTCTGACTGCTTGTGGGGCATTTCGGGGACAATAAGTTCACTGCCCTCCCCAAGATCAAGTTTCTTGAAATGCAGCTTTGGTAGTTCTTTTGGCCTCAAAATTGCCTTCGACAATAATCGCTTTACATTCTGACGAGAAAAAAGTTCGTAAGCTGAATCTTGCTCTGCTTTTTCATCAGTTTTAGATGGAGTCTTCATGATATTTCTTGCATAGGCTGACAGTATCAGCATCGCCATGAAAAATGATACATACGCCATACTTTTAAATTTCTGCAGCTGTTAAAATACCTGAAAAAGAAGAGACTTTTATCAATAAAGATATACTTTCCCACAATTTTTACAACCCATGAAAGTTGGTAGGCCTCCCCCTTTTGATCTAAATAAGAAATAAACGTACGCCATTTCACCAGATGGGTTAAACTACTTGATGCTACGTTTTCTATGAACACGAAAGACTATTAAATTCTTTTGCGTGCATACTTGAAAACAAATGCTTGATAAGTTTGCAATAGGTGGAGGAAGAAACATATGAATATAGAAACGTTTGCTACAGGAAGGCAGTCACAGTTCAATTTTCTTCCAAATCTTTGCTACAATTTGTGGCAAGTATTGTCTGTCACGAATTAACATGACCACACTAAAGACATCTATATTGTTCCAGCAGAATTCCCTATCTGTGACAAAATTTGACAATTTTTTCCATGAATGTTGTCTGGAAATGTTACCCAAAATGCCAAGAAGTACAGTGTAAATGTTTTTGAATAATTGGAATTCACCAGTCGTAATGAACATTTTCTAGTTACTTGCATACACCCGTTTTCAAATTATGAGCAGGTCTTGCTTCTCATATTTCAAGGCAAACGTTTGAAACATGTGAACCACCTTCTAATTAAGCAAACATAATTACAACATGAAAATTAGCTGACCCTAGAGTATTTTGCAAAAAGCTAATTAAACAAAAGTTAGGATACATTAAAATCAATCAAACAAAATTCCAATTTAAGATAGGCAAGTCCATTTCAGGCGATGCAGAACTTGGTGATATCTGCGCTGCCTTTTCTCTGCCTGTTTCGCTAATGCTTCCGTTCATTGAAGAAAAAAATCTCTGCTTGTCCTATTTACCTCTGATTCGCTGCCTCATTAAAAACAATTTTAGCAAAAGAAGGAAGTGATTTTTTAAGTAGAAAAGCCAAGAGCTGTGAAGGCTCATTGTAAATATCGCGAATGAAGCGCAAAGACATGTTCTTTCGTAAGAGGTCTATATTCTTTGAAAGCATCCCATGCAGTAGTGTACTAACATCTTTATATACACTCTAGAACTCAAATAATATGATACCGGTCTGGGAAACAAGCCAAAGGCCCCGCCGGTTTGTGGTTTAACGCCCGACGTTATTGAAGATGAAGCCAGATTGCTTAGTAAGCAGTACTATTTGACATGACGTTTCGCAAAAGAGCCAGAAAAATGCAGGAAATGCAATCATAGGCAATTGGGGGCTCCAAGCTCCAAATATAAATTTGTAAGGTATTTGATGAAGATTATTGAAAATTATCTCACCTCGCTAACGCCAAATACCTCAATTTAAATGATATCTTTAAATGCATGAAACTATCTTGAGCGCAGCTGACCAGGAGTCAGGATGTTTGTCCGAGTATGTTAACAGGTAAGTTAGGCGGTGTCTTACTTTTTCTAATTAAAGTACCGATCCTTTCGACTCTCTGTACGCCAGAGTTTGCGATGAGACACACTTTTTGATAATGGAAATATTGGTGAAGTTGATGAGTAATTATGCAATCCATGTTAATTACCCCTTAATTAGACAGCTCAAATTTCAGGCTTACTTGCGTGATGGTTCTCGAATGGGTATTTGCTAAACAGTAAATTTCTCAATTTGCTGTTTACTTGACATATAATAATTGAGTTAAGCACGTGCATTCGAATCCCGACAGACTGCAGATTGTATAGATAAATGAAGTGTAGAAAGGGTCTATAATGGCCAAGGTTTCAGAGTGAATGTGCGTTTTTGACGATAAAGGCAGGGAAAGAAATGCAATAAAAAGCTGACAATCATCTCAAAAACACCAAGCTATTTTGCTAAAGGGCGAAGGAGGATTTTGGTTGACATTTTGGTGGAAGCATCAAACAGAGAAGGGTCAAGATAACTGAAGCAGGACACTTTTCTCATCACATTCGGGCATGAATAGGTGTGAAGTCATTCTAAACCAAGTACATTGAAAAAGAGAAAAAGGGGGAACCGAAGATTTTCGACAAAATACTTAACTAATTTGAAAGCATCTTACTGACTTTATTTCAAGACTTTTCTTGTCTCTAGCAGGTTGCAAACTGCCCATTCCAATAAAAAGCTCCCCGCTACCCCTTCAAGACACTGTGCCCAAGAAGCGATATCTCCATGCTATATCACAATGGTTCCAGGCCATGCTTTCGATAGCATTTTGCGCAACCCATCAGAACTCCATCAAGGTATGTTCGATAATGGTACACGTGTCAGCTTAACTAACGGCAATCGCTTTCAATGTTACGAACACCTTAATTACTTTGGGTGATGTCAAAGGATTTTTCTCACATCAATATAGGCTTTTCTCTCCGCCCATCATTCCATCGGAATATAATACATACTGAACCTTAATAATTGCCTCTATCAAAGCATTACTCTTTTCATCAAACTTTCAGATGAAATACTGTTGCTATTTTAATGACCATTGTATGGGCTTTAAAGGTTTACTTATGCTTTTCTGTAGTTTTAAGATCCACTCTTGTAAGGTTCGATGAGGCAGTTCCGGAGGAAAACGAGGGGATTGGAGCGAAAGTATGACGTTTAAAGCAAGAGCCTAACTCGTAGGGCCTGAACAATTATGGTGATAATGGAGTTTCTTCAGCATAGAGCTGTGAATATGGCATCAAAGAATCATCGCCAACAGATCGTTATGTGAACTGAACGGTCGGCGGGTTAATCCCTCTTGAATTCACATCGACTACACAGGGTGGGAAAAACCAGTAGGATAAAATAAAACGACACACCGTGACATGGTGTATTTCAGTACCTAAACAAAGTATTATTTCAAATGTAGTTCGCCAACATTTTCTGTTCTGGCAAAAATTTTGGTAGCACTGAACTACCTTTCCTTAGTTTATTTCCTGTACTGTAAGTGAAAGCAACTGTTTGGAAGCCAAATTTATCTAGATTCTTGTAGCATTCAAATCTTATCGATCGTTTCTTTGATGCTTAAATGAAGTTCTACTCCTAATTGACAAACCCTTATCTTTGCGCAATTCTAAACAAATCATGCTTTTAAATTTGTCTTTAAGATTTCTTTTCCTGTTTACAGTAGAGTTTTCCATCCAAATTTTCCTTTGATCTACCATTCTAAATAATGTTCTTCTATTAAAAATGTTGTGCTATTAAAAATGTCATATGGTTTACGAGTTTTTGATGAAGAGAGAAAGCTTAGATCAGAATTCAAAAACTGGTGTTAGCTTACCTTGGAAAGTTTTTCTGCTTTTTTCTTGCTAATCCTCCGAAATATTGCTGGCTTTTCACTATTCTCAGTTAAAATGTGCTTTTAGTGTCCTATTTAAGGCGCTTTGAAAGTTCTCAACGTGATTTATACGCTATTCTTTGCAGACTGTTGTTCATAAGATTGCATGCTTCCAATTGATCGAGTCGTGTGAGTGGCAGGGAATCTAAAGAGAGTCACAATGCCACAGAAATCATGGCTCCCTTTTTTGACATTAAAATTCCGATCTTGAGGGAAAATGACCAGGAAATATTATTGCCGATCGGAAACAACATGAAATGATTAGGCAATAATTTATATGTTGAGCGTCTGCTCTTTCAAAAATCAAGACAGATATTTGGAAAAATGCTGTTTGTCGCCATGAAAATGAATATGCAGACTAGAAAGCCGAAGTTTAGTGTCATTGAGAGATTACAATATTTTCGAAAAATTTCATTCTTTTAACGTGACATCTGTATCTTTTGGTTTATCTTAAGTGAACCCTCGTGTACCCCAGTGCTCTAGAGTCTCTGCGCATAGAAACCTTTCAATGGTGCAATGTCCAAGATCCTTTAAATCAATTTCGAAATGATACCATAGTTAAGCTACTTAAAGCTTTTTGCTAGATTTTGCAAGTTGAAAAATCCTTAATTTTTCGTATTGCTTCAGTTTATCTTTGTATAGATGAGCCTGCAAGTGTAATCCGACACGAAAGGACGTTTTTGACGACCCATGGACAAAACTCCTAATGTACAAAAGTATAAAACCTGCGTTCATGTTAGAGTAACCCTCCTGGCTCGCGTCGCCACTTCAGGATACAGAAATATCTTAGATTTGATCCCAAAGGTTGCCCTGGTTTTCATAGTCTCGAGGAGAATCCCCACTATATCTATAAATCAATGCCAATATCTACAAGCTACACATCAATGTAATATCGTCCAAACAACGATAACTGATTTTAGTAAAGTCAGTCTCTCTAGCCTTCCTGACATCTATTAAACAATGTATTGAATTTTTTCTCAGATAAGATACGTGGTAGAGACAGACGAAATTAGCTTTGTAGTCAGAGAGCGATCCTCATTAAGATTGAAAGGCTAATTACCTCCCAACAAAACTGTGAACGCCCTAGCTTTATAAAACCCCTTGATAAAAAATATATTTGGATCCGAAGCATTTTGCGTGTTGCCTAAATCTGGTTTGTAAATGTATACGTGCAAAATAATTTTTAATTGGTTGTTGATATTCCAAAGAATTCCTGCCAAAAGGAAGCTACTACTACGCCTAAAATAATCCTGTTTTCCTTATTGAATTAACAGTGAGTTGTGTTAAAGATGTTCCTATTCTAGAATGAGAATAGTAGCTAGGTTTGTGGTAAAGTTTTTTCAGCAGAAAAAAGAACATTAGCTAGTGACGTTCCCAAAGATGTTCGTTTGCGAGAAAACAAGGCTGATTCCGCACGCATGCAACACTTTCATAAATCTAGCAAAGCAACAGCAGGACACTATCAGAATATATAGTGCTGCAAAGAACCAAAATTGGTCATGTTCGGAAAATAGTTAAGCACATATTCTTCCTCTTGCCATTGAGCCAGAAATCTTCAACATTCTTAAAAAATGGCACCTGGTTTGTTAAATTCTCTTTTTCAATAACTCTCTTCATGGCCGTTAACTCTCTTGTTAAATTCTCAATTTACTTAACTCTAATTCAGAAAAAATGACTATTGCTAGACACATCTTCACTTTTTTAGCTTATATCAATAGAGAGCGTTTATGAAACTTTGCGATGGTTTAATAAGGTTTAACGTAAAGGATGTTTGAATCTTCATGGGAGTTTGCATAAGATATCAGTAGAAATGCTTTTGCAGTTATGGTGGAGACGAAAAATAACTACTAGAACTAAAACATTATGAAGACTTCCCATGATTACATTGCGTATATTGTTACCGATTTATCGTAAAAATGTACATAATAATCATGTTGTCTCTCTTGGTTCTCTCCACAGTTCCGTGACTGATAAAAATTCCCGTTAGAGTTCACATTTAAGTAAACTTTGATGTAAAACAAGTCATGATATTTCGCCCACAAGTGGATAAGAACTCATCTTAAAAGCACCCTCTTTCCTATTCACTAGGCTAATAATCATAGTTACAACAGCATGGATGAGAGGGTATCAAATTGTGTTCAAATTGGAAAATCTGATCAATTGACACAGATGGACATGCTGCCAGAAATTTCACACGTAAACCAAAAAGATTTTTCGTTACGGTATTTTTTAGTCAAAGAACTTACGTGATGAATTTGTGTTGTCAATCAACAACTACTGCATATTTAAAGTTTTTTGATAATTAAAGAACAGTTTTGAATTTATAAAGGAGAAGGGGATCGCAACTTCATAATTGTTATCCTTCATATAGCTTGAATCGATTGCAGCGTCAATAGTAAACCAAGTTTATTATTACCGTATTCCTGAAACTTAGCGAAATGTGTTACTGATTTTGACTGATTTTGGCTCTTTAATGGTATCATGAAGAAAATCTTGATATATAATACTGATTCCAACAGATGTCCTGCTAATTTTTTTTCTCTCGAAGCGAATAGAGCATCTTGACACTAAAACGTTTTCATCAATGTGATAAGATCTACCGAGTGGCAAATATCTATATGAAAATCTCCTACAACTTTGACAGAAATCATCTTGCTTTAATCAGAAAACACTTGAAACTCCTTTTATTTTCATAGAATTCTCGTACATTATTTGCAAGAGTGGATTGCCGCCCAAAGACTACAGCCTAATAATACAGAGATAAATTGAAGAATATAGCAGTCTATAAAGAGAATGGAACAAAAATAACGATCTCTTACCTTTTAGAGAGTGATGCAAGCTAGATACTTGATACTTGATACTTGAATTTGAGCACTAGATGAATCTTCTTCCAGATCTCATAAGAACATGTACCGCTACTCTCACTGCAGCGCAAGACACAGCTTTATATGCTTCTGTGAGACCGCCCGGGGCATTTTTTGTAGCAATATTCAAATTGAGATTTCATGAATAACCATGCGTTGCAGATTGAAGCTAAAACCTGCTCCATTTGTCTACGTGGCATTATGCTGGAAGAAATAAGAATAATTCATCTAGAAAATTCGTACCTCTTTGCAAATCAACAGTGGAAAAGGACATTGGAAAATCTTCTTCAGTGTTAGCAAAGGATTTTTCTAAGTGACAGAAGTGTATTATGTTCACACATTTTAGGTGGCCAAAAGTTAAAACAATCATTTCGCTAACATTCTGTTATAATTTCCAAAACAAAATTAACTCCGCTCATGAAAAGCAAAGCTCTACGCATTTGATATTCCATCAAATCGGGTAAGTAACAAGTCTTAATCACTTGGGCTCTTAGAACAGAATGTACCTACGTTGCAATCTCTGGTTCCAGTTCACCCTCTCCTGGTGACGCCCCTGGCAATAAATGGTTTGTAACCTTACTGCACACTTGCTATATTTGAGGCCAAGGATCGGTCTGTGTCTAGTCTCAACACTGTAATACCCCTGTGGAACAATTAACCCCTTATTTTTCTAAACATAATACTCTGCATCATTACCTTTTAAGAAAAGCTAATCTAGCAAAAATTTTTGGGCCAAAAGCATTTGATTCTGGAAACACCCATAATTATTTACATTATACTTTGTCTCAAGTAGAATGTTATTTGAGCCTTTAGCTGTCGCAACAATGTATGTACAGTCTGTTTTTATTGTGGTTATTGTTCTTTTAATTATGTGTCATTTTTGCATCTTCTAGAAGACGATTTTATGTTATAAATCAATGGCATAATTGTAGAGTTCAGTATGAAAGCGCCTCGACAACGTCATGTTCTTTGCCCCCAGCTCAACAGAAGTTATGGTTAAAATTTTGCTTTGTTTAGTTTTATTTATTACCTTGATAAGGAGTAGAAATACACATTTTTAAGATGATAATTGTACATACATTAAAGCAGCTCTATGCTTCCTTGCTCTTGATGCTGCATTGGAGCTTCGATCCCTTCCCCAAAGGCAATTATCCAACTGCTAAGATCGTATCAGAATGACTCGAATAAAAAGCTACTAAAACAAAGTTACGTGAAAATAATCTTTTGGCTCCACCTCCACAAGGAAGAGCCAACAGAGCCACAAAGAAGATATCGTCTAAGTAAAGTTACTACAGAATAAGGTGTTCCACAAGAACCAGCTCTTGGGCACCTTCATTGAGCTCTTTCAGTTTCTCAACAACTGCAAGGTCACCTAATGTATCGTAACAAGAAAGATATTCTGCACCCCATCTACCTCATTCCCTAGTTGTTTTGGTTAATCTGGTTATTATTGATGAAGACATTCTGTCTCACTTGTTCCTTGTACGAGATAGTCATTCATGTAATACCGTATTGCAAGATACTATTACAACAAGAAAGTATTTTCTTTCAATATACTTTCACTGACACAAAGACGAATCTTATAACAAGATACAGATACAGTCTTGAAAATATTCAAAGTAAATTTATTGCCTATCCCTGCTCTTGAGCTGAGTGGCAGTCGCAAGGCTTGGTGACATGTCACGGCCCGGGTATGACAGTTGATGGAATGGTTGTTTACTTCAAACATCCCCGTCACATAATAGCCTCTCCTAGATTGATGTACTGGCAGCCCCATCTAGAAGTCCCACAAATGAGAGAATGCATCTTTAGTCTTGAGATTAAAACTGCCCATTTATTTGTGGGCACTTCTATTTCATTAATGTCCTTACGTGGCGAATGTCACCAAAGAACGAATATCAGTCAACTTAATCTATAAGGGACCTAATTAAATAGAGCAGTTGACGATAATTGCTTCTGGTTTTCTGAATTTTGCATCGAGTAACCTATATTTTTGATTATAATCGACGTGTTCTAAATAATTTTGCAAGGCAGAATAATTGCTTGTATTTTTCGCTGATTAAGATTTAGAGATAATTGCTGATTTGCGTTTGAAAAAACTTTAGTTTAAGATTTTTAGAATATATGAAAACTCTAAAAAATTGTTATTAATAGCCAAAATTGAATTTCATTAAGGCTAGTGCGCGTTTGCTAAGTCTTATGAAAAAATCCTTTCAGGTTTAGGAGCATTCAATTTCTAAAGAACCTAATAATCTTCACGATAGTGGCACCATTTACTCATACAAAATTCATATTATTCGTTTTGCTTTGGAGGGTTTAAAGCAAGACCAGACTCGATTTGATTGAGAGTCTAGGGCCTACTGTGACAAATCAGCGATTTTGAACTTGCCATATGCCCTAGTTGAAAGTTTTTATCTAGCGATTTTTGGGCAGTCTAACACATTCTATTTCTCAGAGCTATTTATATTTTCGCTAATTAACTTCAAATCGGTCTAGTTGTTTTGTTAACACTTGTTGTCATTTCATGGCCAAGCATTCATAAGCGTTCAGCCTTGCAGCAGCGCCCAGAGAAATGGCGGTGAGAAAATCGAAGGTGTTAAGGAAGACGATGGAAAAAAATCAAGTGTGCTTCATAAAGACAGGTTTTTTAAAGCTTTTAGAAATATATCTGTGCTCTTCTTTCTCATCTTAATTTTGATATTCTAGTTTTCTGCTACAAGGCATTGACTGTAACGAAGCCACACGCAACATAATGATCATCCAATATATTTCTTTAGGGAACACAATTTTGTGCCACGTCTAGAAATTTCAGACACACTTTTACCTTACGATGACTAAGAAGACTTTTTTATAGTTATTTCACATAGTTATTAACTTTTTGCTCCATTCTGGTTTGATATTAACTTTAGCGGTCAATTTGGAAAACCAATTGACAAGAAAGGGTACATATCATATGCCGTGCACCGGTCTATGTAGTCACTTGCCTTGAAGACAAACCAGTTAGCTCGTAAGCAAAACGCAGGCGTCATCTTCGAAGAAGCAGTTCAAATAATGAAAGCCTATCCATAAAATCAAACGCGTTTTAAAACCACAAGATAAGACTTTGACTTCAGTTTCCGAATGACAAAATTACAACGGTATATCCAAATGCCCTCTGCAAAAAAATGGCAACAGGACATCCACAGAGATATGCCACTTTGCAAATTATTAATCGTCTCTCAGAGGAGTAGAGTTTAAGCATCAAAGCTTCGCATACTTCTGGCAAGGACTTCATCGCAAAAAAGAGTTGGCTTGCCAATCCTTATACAGGAATAAAAAAATTCAAAAGGACATGCAGAAAATAACTAGCCTTAATGAATTGTGTCAGTCTAGAAATATAACCTAAAGAGAGAACATTTCGGTGCATCGTTTCATTCGAAAAACTCTTTCACATGGCAGTTTTATACCTGCAGCTTTCTTACAAATAGACAATACCTCTTTAAAGGAAGACATACATTTATATGGGGTGGGGGCATACATTGAAGCTACAAAAATCAATTGTGAAGGAGAAGGTATCGAAATCATTGGCAATGCTTTGTCTACGTCTCGTTTTAAGCCACTTTTATGACGTAGAATAGTTTTGCCATAGCGTCAGCCAGTGGACAACAGATGCTAAAGCATTTGGTGTTTTCTCAGTCAGCAAACTATCCTGTTGCTCTGCTCTGCTGACTTGTGATTTTGTTATCAAAAAGCTAAAATCGCCGCCGTTTGCTGAGTAAGGTGTTGTGTGGACTAGACTTAAGGCAGAACTTTTGCAGCGGGTAGTATTGCGTGAAATTTTAGCCCTCAGTTTTCATGAGCATCTGTTCCAAAGCACTTAAAATATCACTGCACGGTCCAATGTTAAAGTAATTAGTCAAAGCCAAAATTTATTCAACAAAGTCGCTGGCAATTGTTAACAACTGACGCCTGAAGATATTTTCGTGCCGTCAAGAAACCATACAAACATACAGCTGCAAAAAGAATTCCAAGCAAGGAATATTGTTATGTCTCGGGCAACAGTGTCGTCATCACGGAGTGGACTGGGGTGGACATGTCTGGGTTGAGCAGATCAGATCGATATCGATTTTTGCACAGTCCAAAAAGCCACTGTTAACGAAAAATCCTGCTTGAGAAAGTTGCTGGTCTAAAAATTTCAAAATAGATAGAAAATAATAAGAAAAGGATTTTCCAAGAGTCTGAATGACGTGGGCGAGAAAATTTGTTTTTGTCCACTCAAGTTTTCTCGAGGTGGCGACGCCATTGCCGGGCAGGCTCTATCGAAACTCACCTGCACCTAACATTTGTTTGCTTAATACAAATCTAAGTAAACTGAATTTTGAGGTAGAACGTTGAAACATCCAGGAGCTTGTGGGAGTATCTGGTGGGATTATTTGAAGAGACAAGTTTGAAACACAGATAACTCTTCAGAACTAAGGTACAAGTAAAAACTGTGATCAAACGCTAGAATTTTCTCATTTTTTCTTCAAAATACATCAAATATAATTCTTTTTACGCTGCTTTGTATAGAACTCTAGCAACAAATGACGTCACATGCACCTGTATTTCGTACTGCTTTTATTCTGTAAAGTTCAGAAATGTTTCGAACATATCAAACAAGTGTAGTTATTGCTTTCTATTGGGTATGATCATATGTTCTTGTCTTGATATATTTCCTTAATATGATTCCAGCAAAGTCGGTAATATTTGACTGCACATTGACCTAGCGCAGTACTTGCGCAAGCAGAGTGCTTATGCTTATATTTATGCAAACTGTTTATGCTAAGTAGTCTAATTGGCTAGAGCTCAATTTCTTGCTGAATGTGCGGTTGTCTTCTCTCTTCGTGTGTACTGTTCTGGACTCATTCGAAAGAGAGACTCCTATTTGAATCTGCTTCTAACTAGCATCCGAAGGTAAATATTCGGACGTCGACAATACATGTTTGCTTTTCCTGGCTAATGAAGTCTCAATATCCTTCGCAAGGAAAAGAGTTGAATTTAATCGACACGGAGAAAACAGCTATACTTTCTATGGTGACCATCTCAAATGCTTTTGTTAGAGACAATTCTTCAACGACGACCCTTCACTTTTCAACACATGTGGGTCAACGCAGGTCTAGAACAAAATCATTCGGATCCCCTGCACTTTCTAAAGCGTTTCACTAAAGAAGCGTTACTAGGTAGCTTTTAGGAAACGGGGAACCTATGCTTATTGAGCAATGTTTTGGTTCTTCCTCTCAAAGTGACCACACCTTGTGATTCCTACGCCTGGAATTGCAGAGAGCCAGCAACAAACTTCACTCTAAGGGGACATTTTTCACGTCAGTAACTCAAACAACACACCACTGATCTGTTGTCCGCAACCTTTAACACTGAGCCATTCTCACAACTATCATTTAACATTTGCATCTATTGGGTTCAATAGGGGTAGACGTGATTTTTGCAGCTCCGATGTGCGTTCAATGGCAATCGAGACAGGAAAAAAACAAGGCACTAGACAGAACAAGGAAAGCATCGCGGAGAAAAGGGAGCGAAGTATGCAGGGAACAAGGAGGGCTGAGAAAGAAAGAGATAAGAACGTCTTGAAAGAGGTAACAAACAGTGACCATAGGATCTGGAATCAAAACTAGTTGAACCGAAATTAGTTAAAATTTGATAAAAAACAAGGAAACAAGGAATTTGGCAGCCTACCCTGTAATTCTCAGATAATTCCCAGAAACGTAATCGACACGCAGAAAGCAAGGAAGGCTCAAATCTGCTTAACCAGTAACTATAGAAAAATAGACAAATAGTTCTGATCTTTGCAGGTCTTCTCGACCAGAGCATTTTCTCTTGCCAATGATTGGATGCAGAAACTTGTTTTATATCGACGCTCTTCTTAGGCGTAAGTCTTTGCAACAACCATTACAAAGCAATTTTTCACAATCATCAAACACTTTCACAATTTTTCACAAACAATTTTTCACAAACAAAATTTCAAAACATCTATAGGAGCTTTTTTTAAACGACACATTCAGAACTGCCACAGTCACTGCTTTTAGCAAAGTTCCTTAAAAGCATGAGTGTATTGTTAGTCAAAATCATACAGGTCTAGTACTACTGCAATGCTATCGTTGCTGTCTCTTAGGGCTTTAAAGACTCTTTAATAGCTTTGGTCTGAAATTACAATATACAGTGATACACCACTCGCAGCCTTAATAGACCGAATATACCGGTCACAGCCAATTATAACCACGTTATAGTTGGAAATTACTTGTCAATGGCTTTTAGCGAAGAACAAAAATACTGCGACAAGATTACCTAACCCAATGAAAGGTAAATTTTGAACCCTTTATACTAAGCCATGTGTAGAGGAAGTGCCTATAGAGAGAGCAGTCGTCCTGTGAGTCCACAGAATGTTTAGGTAGAGTTGCCGATGCCCTTCTTCACTGGCATTAGCCTCCCCAATTTTTCAATCAGGGTTTTAATTGACTTCTTCGTGGACTGGAGGGGAGTGCCCAGATCATTTGACGCATCTGCATTCCAAGGTGCAACCTTCGACAGTGCATTCAAGCGCTTTAACTTTGCTAAAGATATGATAATTTTCATGCATCAAGAAATTGTCGATAATGAAGTTGATGACGATATCACCTTGGGCACCTACGCATCCTTCAAATTTCTGCAATATACAGCGTTTACATAGAGATAAGGCATAATTGCAAAATTATTTTAGCACGTTGCTGGAACAGAAGTCTATGTTGTGTACCACAAAAATAAACATAAAAATCTCAATATTCAGCAGGATATCTTAGCCTAAGAATGAAATGAGAAATTGTAGCGTCAGCTCGATATGACTATTCAAATGGGCTACAAACGATACAGCAGCTGCACCAGTAAAATTGACTTGCATCTGTTCTTAACGCCAAAGCATTTCCAATCAACAACTCATTGAAATTAAACTCGACGTAAATTTTACAACCCATAACCTTGAAAATGCAGTTCTGCAGCAACAAAATAACAATCAGTAAAGAATAGGGATCGTGGGATAAAGGTTGCAGCTGGATAAGAAGGTGGTTGGGTGGTTAAACTGCGTTTGCAGAAATTTAGAATTCTCCTTTATGGTTGATTTTGAAACAGGCTGTTGCCTGGCATAAATATTGCTGGCATTTATCTTCGTTTGTCTTACTGACGATTTTTGTCTATCAATTGCCGCCTTGCAAGCCAACAAAATTTACGTGAATAGATCAGGAACTAGCGAAACAGCGTGGAATGGCTTTGCTTTTCTAGATTTTGTATTTCTTGATTAGGCATTGGAATATTTTCTCGTGCAAAGCAATGTGGCACCAGGCAAAATTCTGCAAAACCCTGCAGAATATTGTCATACTGTATTAATTATTGTATATATCGCATATATACTAAATCGTGAAAATGTTGATTACAGTGCAGCATTTCATAAAATGTCCAGTCGATGAGAAAAAATTGTCACACGAAGCGGCAGAAGAAATCTGAAGACAGTGATTTGGGAAATTGGGCAATATATACAAAACTTTTTACACGGCCGATGAAAAATCATAAACTTAAGGACTGACGTTGAAGCTAAACAAAAACATGTCGTTTACATTTATCTAAGAATTCAATAATCCCATGTTTAATCGCAAAAACTTCAAAGACATGTGACGATGATCTACTCACATGTAAAGAAGATTTGCAATACCATTATATTGATAACACGAAAATATTTACATGCAGACCTGCGTAGCAACGTTCCTACTTTTTGAGGGATTATGACAAAAAAGAATAAATGGCTACTTCCTCTAATTAGATGAAGATTCTCATCAGAATCTCGGACCTGAATACCAGTAACGTTTTGGGTTATCTGACCGTGATTCTATGTCATTCAAATTCATGATTCAAATTTTGAGTGATTTATGGATGCAACGGCAATAAGCTTTTTCATGTAATAGGAGCATCCCAGACTATATCTTTACATTTCGACTGCATTAATAACATGGACAAATCTCTTTCAACGTAGCAAGTTTCTAATGTGTTCCTATAGGCAGGCGAATTTAGGTAAAATCCAATCTATACTGCTGTGATCTCATTCAAAGAACAACTTTCGACATGCCTGTGACTGCTCACGTGCTGGTTAATCGAACCATAATGAGTACGGGTAGTGTGTCTAAACTGATAAAAGTTACCGTGTCACGTGTAGATGGGACACACTTAGAAACTGACTGAAAGAGTTTACCAAAAGACACTTTATCAACCCTGATTCAGCAAATATTTCTCGAAACACAAAACTCTTTTGAGCTGCTGATTTCAGTTCAAAGTTCTATTACAACTTTTAATATTGCCAAAGTTAAATACAAAAATGAAAATTCACATCGCCCAGATATTAGATATTATACAATTATACCCAAAATATTGATTGAATTCTCTAAGAAACTACGAACCAACAACGATTACATTACCGTCCTCTCTGCACGCGAAAATATGAGTACAGTCTGGTGTAGCAGATACACAGTGTATTGGGTACTGCAAGTTTTTAGCTATAATTGGCACCTCCAACCTGAAAAAAACACCATAACTTAATTGATAATAAACAAACACACGAGAAAGCACAACAAATCTATCACCATTCACAAACTCAAGCTGAAGTCTTATAAGTCAAAGATTACTGCACTAAAGTTCAAAATTTTTGATAGATAACTTA